>NC_091283.1:110050464-110352369 GCF_032444005.1 Ranitomeya imitator | reverse complement strand
AGTGACCCCCTGTATAGCAGTCACTGGGCATTTATATTGAGTGACCCCCTGTATAGCAGTCACTGGGCATTTATATTGAGTGACCCCCTGTATAGCAGTCACTGGACATTTATATAGAGGGAGCCCCCTGTATAGCAGTCACTGGGCATTTATACTGAGTGAGCCCCTGTATAGCAGTCACTGGGCATTTATATAGAGTGACCCCCTGTATAGCAGTCACTGGGCATTTATATATAGTGAGCCCCCTGTATAGCAGTCACTGGGCATTTATATAGAGTGAGCCCCCTGTATAGCAGTCACTGGGCATTTATATAGAGTGAGCCCCCTGTATAGCAGTCACTGGGCATTTATATAGAGTGACCCCCTGTATAGCAGTCACTGGACATTTATATAGAGTGACCCCCTGTATAGCAGTCACTGGACATTTATATAGAGTGACCCCCTGTATAGCAGTCACTGGGCATTTATATAGAGTGAGCCCCCTGTATAGCAGTCACTGGGCATTTATATAGAGTGAGCCCCTGTATAGCAGTCACTGGGCATTTATATAGAGTGACCCCCTGTATAGCAGTCACTGGGCATTTATATAGAGTGAGCCCCTGTATAGCAGTCACTGGACATTTATATAGAGTGAGCCCCTGTATAGCAGTCACTGGGCATTTATATAGAGTGAGCCCCCTGTATAGCAGTCACTGGGCATTTATATAGAGTGAGCCCCTGTATAGCAGTCACTGGACATTTATATAGAGTGAGCCCCCTGTATAGCAGTCACTGGACATTTATAAAGAGTGACCCCCTTTATAGCAGTCACTGGACATTTATATAGAGGAAGCCCCCTGTATAGCAGTCACTGGACATTTATATAGAGTGACCCCCTGTATAGCAGTCACTGGGCATTTATATTGAGTGACCCCCTGTATAGCAGTCACTGGGCATTTATATAGAGTGACCCCCTGTATAGCAGTCACTGGGCATTTATATAGAGTGAGCCCCCTGTATAGCAGTCACTGGGCATTTATATAGAGTGACCCCCTGTATAGCAGTCACTGGACATTTATATAGAGGGAGCCCCTGTATAGCAGTCACTGGGCATTTATATAGAGTGACCCCTGTATAGCAGTCACTGGGCATTTATATAGAGTGACCTCCTGTATAGCAGTCACTGGGCATTTATATAGAGTGAGCCCCCTGTATAGCAGTCACTGGACATTTATATAGAGGGAGCCCCTGTATAGCAGTCACTGGGCATTTATATAGAGTGACCCCTGTATAGCAGTCACTGGGCATTTATATAGAGTGACCCCCTGTATAGCAGTCACTGGACATTTATATAGAGGGAGCCCCTGTATAGCAGTCACTGGGCATTTATATAGTGAGCCCCCTGTATAGCAGTCACTGGACATTTATATAGAGGGAGCCCCCTGTATAGCAGTCACTGGGCATTTATATAGAGTGACCCCCTGTGTAGCAGTCACTGGGCATTTATATAGAGGGAGCCCCTGTATAGCAGTCACTGGGCATTTATATAGAGTGACCCCCTGTATAGCAGTCACTGGGCATTTATATATAGTGAGCCCCCTGTATAGCAGTCACTGGGCATTTATATAGAGGGAGCCCCCTGTATAGCAGTCACTGGGCATTTATATAGAGGGAGCCCCTGTATAGCAGTCACTGGACATTTATATAGAGTGAGCCCCCTGTATAGCAGTCACTGGGCATTTATATAGTGAGCCCCCTGTATAGCAGTCACTGGGCATTTATATAGAGGGAGCCCCTGTATAGCAGTCACTGGGCATTTATATAGAGGGAGCCCCCTGTATAGCAGTCACTGGACATTTATATAGAGTGACCCCCTGTATAGCAGTCACTGGGCATTTATATTGAGTGACCCCCTGTATAGCAGTCACTGGACATTTATATAGAGTGAGCCCCCTGTATAGCAGTCACTGGGCATTTATATAGTGAGCCCCCTGTATAGCAGTCACTGGGCATTTATATAGAGGGAGCCCCTGTATAGCAGTCACTGGGCATTTATATAGAGGGAGCCCCCTGTATAGCAGTCACTGGGCATTTATATAGAGGGAGCCCCCTGTATAGCAGTCACTGGGCATTTATATAGAGGGAGCCCCCTGTATAGCAGTCACTGGACATTTATATAGAGTGACCCCCTGTATAGCAGTCACTGGGCATTTATATTGAGTGACCCCCTGTATAGCAGTCACTGGACATTTATATAGAGTGACCCCCTGTATAGCAGTCACTGGGCATTTATACTGAGTGAGCCCCTGTATTGCAGTCACTGGGCATTTATACTGAGTGAGCCCCTGTATAGCAGTCACTGGGCATTTATATAGAGGGACCCCCTGTATAGCAGTCACTGGGCATTTATATAGAGGGACCCCCTGTATAGCAGTCACTGGGCATTTATACTGAGTGAGCCCCTGTATAGCAGTCACTGGGCATTTATATAGAGTGACCCCCTGTATAGCAGTCACTGGGCATTTATATAGAGGGACCCCCTGTATAGCAGTCACTGGGCATTTATATAGAGGGAGCCCCCTGTATAGCAGTCACTGGGCATTTATATAGAGTGACCCCCTGTATAGCAGTCACTGGACATTTATATTGAGTGAGCCCCTGTATAGCAGTCACTGGGCATTTATATAGAGTGTGCCCCTGTATAGCAGTCACTGGGCATTTATAAAGAGTGACCCCCTGTATAGCAGTCACTGGGCATTTATATAGAGGGAGCCCCCTGTATAGCAGTCACTGGACATTTATATAGAGGGAGCCCCCTGTATAGCAGTCACTGGACATTTATATAGAGTGTGCCCCTGTATAGCAGTCACTGGGCATTTATATAGAGTGACCCCCTGTATAGCAGTCACTGGGCATTTATATAGAGTGACCCCCTGTATAGCAGTCACTGGGCATTTATATAGAGTGACCCCCTGTATAGCAGTCACTGGGCATTTATATTGAGTGAGCCCCTGTATAGCAGTCACTGGGCATTTATATAGAGTGTGCCCCTGTATAGCAGTCACTGGGCATTTATATAGAGTGACCCCCTGTATAGCAGTCACTGGGCATTTATATAGAGTGAGCCCCTGTATAGCAGTCACTGGACATTTATATAGAGTGAGCCCCCTGTATAGCAGTCACTGGGCATTTATATAGAGTGACCCCCTGTATAGCAGTCACTGGGCATTTATATAGAGTGACCCCCTGTATAGCAGTCACTGGGCATTTATATATAGTGAGCCCCCTGTATAGCAGTCACTGGGCATTTATATAGAGGGAGCCCCCTGTATAGCAGTCACTGGACATTTATATAGAGTGACCCCCTGTATAGCAGTCACTGGACATTTATATAGAGGGAGCCCCCTGTATAGCAGTCACTGGGCATTTATATAGAGTGACCCCCTGTATAGCAGTCACTGGGCATTTATATAGAGGGAGCCCCTGTATAGCAGTCACTGGGCATTTATATAGAGTGACCCCCTGTATAGCAGTCACTGGGCATTTATATATAGTGAGCCCCCTGTATAGCAGTCACTGGGCATTTATATAGAGTGACCCCCTGTATAGCAGTCACTGGGCATTTATATAGAGTGAGCCCCCTGTATAGCAGTCACTGGGCATTTATATAGAGTGACCCCCTGTATAGCAGTCACTGGGCATTTATATAGAGTGACCCCCTGTATAGCAGTCACTGGGCATTTATATATAGTGAGCCCCCTGTATAGCAGTCACTGGGCATTTATATAGAGGGAGCCCCTGTATAGCAGTCACTGGGCATTTATATAGAGTGACCCCCTGTATAGCAGTCACTGGGCATTTATATATAGTGAGCCCCCTGTATAGCAGTCACTGGGCATTTATATAGAGTGACCCCCTGTATAGCAGTCACTGGACATTTATATAGAGTGAGCCCCCTGTATAGCAGTCACTGGGCATTTATATAGTGAGCCCCCTGTATAGCAGTCACTGGGCATTTATATAGAGTGAGCCCCCTGTATAGCAGTCACTGGGCATTTATATAGAGGGAGCCCCTGTATAGCAGTCACTGGGCATTTATATAGAGTGACCCCCTGTATAGCAGTCACTGGACATTTATAAAGAGTGACCCCCTGTATAGCAGTCACTGGGCATTTATAAAGAGTGACCCCCTGTATAGCAGTCACTGGGCATTTATATAGAGGGAGCCCCTGTATAGCAGTCACTGGGCATTTATATAGAGGGAGCCCCTGTATAGCAGTCACTGGACATTTATATAGAGTGAGCCCCCTGTATAGCAGTCACTGGGCATTTATATAGTGAGCCCCCTGTATAGCAGTCACTGGGCATTTATATAGAGGGAGCCCCTGTATAGCAGTCACTGGGCATTTATATAGAGTGACCCCCTGTATAGCAGTCACTGGACATTTATAAAGAGTGACCCCCTGTATAGCAGTCACTGGGCATTTATAAAGAGTGACCCCCTGTATAGCAGTCACTGGGCATTTATAAAGAGTGACCCCCTGTATAGCAGTCACTGGGCATTTATATATAGTGACCCCCTGTATAGCAGTCACTGGGCATTTATATAGAGGGAGCCCCTGTATAGCAGTCACTGGGCATTTATATAGAGGGAGCCCCTGTATAGCAGTCACTGGGCATTTATATAGAGGGAGCCCCTGTATAGCAGTCACTGGACATTTATATAGAGGGAGCCCCTGTATAGCAGTCACTGGGCATTTATATAGAGGGAGCCCCTGTATAGCAGTCACTGGGCATTTATATAGAGGGAGCCCCTGTATAGCAGTCACTGGACATTTATATAGAGGGAGCCCCTGTATAGCAGTCACTGGACATTTATAAAGAGTGACCCCCTGTATAGCAGTCACTGGGCATTTATAAAGAGTGACCCCCTGTATAGCAGTCACTGGGCATTTATAAAGAGTGACCCCCTGTATAGCAGTCACTGGGCATTTATATATAGTGACCCCCTGTATAGCAGTCACTGGGCATTTATATAGAGGGAGCCCCTGTATAGCAGTCACTGGGCATTTATATAGAGGGAGCCCCTGTATAGCAGTCACTGGGCATTTATATAGAGGGAGCCCCTGTATAGCAGTCACTGGGCATTTATATAGAGTGAGCCCCCTGTATAGCAGTCACTGGGCATTTATATAGAGGGAGCCCCTGTATAGCAGTCACTGGGCATTTATATAGTGAGCCCCCTGTATAGCAGACACTGGGCATTTATATAGAGGGAGCCCCCTGTATAGCAGTCACTGGGCATTTATATAGTGAGCCCCCTGTATAGCAGTCACTGGGCATTTATATAGTGAGCCCCCTGTATAGCAGTCACTGGGCATGTGCAGGTCCTGGCTCCTCACCTGAGATGTCCATGCACTCCGGAAAAGTCCTGAGCATGCTGAGACTAGTAGTTCCTCTGTGGGCTCAGCCTTACCTGGTCAGTCGTGGAGGCCAGAGCCTTGTCTGCCAGCACCCTGCTCCTCAGCTCCTCCAGCTGCCCCCTGTACGCCAGGTTACACACCTCCACATCAGACACTCTCACCTCCTCCATGCTGACAAAGGGAAAGAACTGAAGCTGCCTGCTACCGGCAGCCAATCACAAACTTACAAAAACTCTGACGTAAAACCACGGATTAGAAAGTAGAGCGAAGAGTTCTGGGAATTGTAGTGTAGTGCTTTCTTGTTTCCAGGCCACCGATTGTAGCGATGAACTGCATTTCCCAGAGAACACTGCGGCTACTGTTGTTGTGGACGAGGCTCAGGCTGCGCCGGTCCGTGGGTGACAGGGCAGGATGGAGGCCGGTAAGTTTGTCACACAGAAACGTCCTCATTAGTGTGTAAGTGAGGGAGAAAGTCCTGGGAGGTGAGGTGCACACATGCCGGGGGTCGGGGAGGCGGAGGGGAGTCAGTCAGCTCTGTGGTGGTATTAATGTTATGCTGACTCTCCTCACTTCATTGTTATGTCCCTGTGTGGTGGTATCAGTGTGCGACACTTAACAGTGCCCCAGCTGCTGCAGAACTTCTTAGCAGATAAGTCTGTTGCAGCTGTACTTTAACTTTTACCTCCATAGGAATGTGTTTACTGACACGAAGTTGTGCTCTATGGAGGGTGTACATAACAGAGAGTGGGGGAGGGTACAGGGGTTGTACATAACAGAGTGGGGGAGGGTACAGGGGGTGTACATAACAGAGTGGGGGAGGGTACAGGGGGTGTACATAACAGAGAGTGGGGGAGGGTACAGGGGGTGTACATAACAGAGAGTGGGGGAGAGTACAGGGGTTGTACATAACAGAGTGGGGGAGGGTACAGGGGGTGTACATAACAGAGTGGGGGAGGGTACAGGGGGTGTACATAACAGAGAGTGGGGGAGGGTACAGGGGGTGTACATAACAGAGTGGGGGAGGGTACAGGGGGTGTACATAACAGAGAGTGGGGGAGGGTACAGAGGGTGTACATAACAGAGAGTGGGGGAGGGTACAGGGGGTGTACATAACAGAGTGGGGGAGGGTACAGGGGGTGTACATAACAGAGTGGGGGAGGGTACAGGGGGTGTACATAACAGAGAGTGGGGGAGGGTACAGAGGGTGTACATAACAGAGTGGGGGAGGGTACAGAGGGTGTACATAACAGAGAGTGGGGGAGGGTACAGGGGGTGTACATAACAGAGAGTTGGGGAGGGTACAGGGGGTGTACATAACAGAGAGTGGGGGAGGGTACAGGGGGTGTACATAACAGAGTTGGGGAGGGTACAGGGGGTGTACATAACAGAGAGTGGGGGAGGGTACAGGGCGTGTACATAACAGAGAGTGGGGGAGGGTACTGGGGGTGTACATAACAGAGAGTGGGGGAGGTTACAGGGGGTGTACATAACAGAGTTGGAGAGGGTACAGGGGGTGTACATAACAGAGTGTGGGAGGGTACAGGGCGTGTACATAACAGAGTTGGGGAGGGTAAAGGGGGTGTACATGACACAGAGAGGGGGAGGGTACAGGGGGTGTACATAACAGAGAGTGGGGGAGGGTACAGGGGGTGTACATAACAGAGTTGGGGAGGGTACAGGGGGTGTACATAACAGAGAGTGGGGGAGGGTACAGGGCGTGTACATAACAGAGAGTGGGGGAGGGTACTGGGGTTGTACATAACAGAGTGGGGGAGGGTACAGGGGGTGTACATAACAGAGTGGGGGAGGGTACAGGGGGTGTACATAACAGAGAGTGGGGGAGGGTACAGGGGGTGTACATAACAGAGAGTGGGGGAGAGTACAGGGGTTGTACATAACAGAGTGGGGGAGGGTACAGGGGGTGTACATAACAGAGTGGGGGAGGGTACAGGGGGTGTACATAACAGAGAGTGGGGGAGGGTACAGGGGGTGTACATAACAGAGTGGGGGAGGGTACAGGGGGTGTACATAACAGAGAGTGGGGGAGGGTACAGAGGGTGTACATAACAGAGAGTGGGGGAGGGTACAGGGGGTGTACATAACAGAGTGGGGGAGGGTACAGGGGGTGTACATAACAGAGTGGGGGAGGGTACAGAGGGTGTACATAACAGAGAGTGGGGGAGGGTACAGAGGGTGTACATAACAGAGTGGGGGAGGGTACAGAGGGTGTACATAACAGAGAGTGGGGGAGGGTACAGGGGGTGTACATAACAGAGAGTTGGGGAGGGTACAGGGGGTGTACATAACAGAGAGTGGGGGAGGGTACAGGGGGTGTACATAACAGAGTTGGGGAGGGTACAGGGGGTGTACATAACAGAGAGTGGGGGAGGGTACAGGGCGTGTACATAACAGAGAGTGGGGGAGGGTACTGGGGGTGTACATAACAGAGAGTGGGGGAGGTTACAGGGGGTGTACATAACAGAGTTGGAGAGGGTACAGGGGGTGTACATAACAGAGTGTGGGAGGGTACAGGGCGTGTACATAACAGAGTTGGGGAGGGTACAGGGGGTGTACATGACACAGAGAGGGGGAGGGTACAGGGGGTGTACATAACAGAGAGTGGGGGAGGGTACAGGGGGTGTACATAACAGAGTTGGGGAGGGTACAGGGGGTGTACATAACAGAGAGTGGGGGAGGGTACAGGGCGTGTACATAACAGAGTGGGGGAGGGTACTGGGGGTGTACATAACAGAGAGTGGGGGAGGTTACAGGGGGTGTACATAACAGAGTTGGAGAGGGTACAGGGGGTGTACATAACAGAGTGTGGGAGGGTACAGGGCGTGTACATAACAGAGTTGGGGAGGGTACAGGGGGTGCACATGACACAGAGAGGGGGAGGGTACAGGGGGTGTACATGACACAGAGTGGGGGAGGGTACAGGGGGTGTACATAACACAGAGTGGGGGGGGGTACAAGGGGTGTACATAACACAGGGGTAGCGGAGGGTACAGAGGGTGTACATGACACAGAGAGTGGGGGAGGGTACAGGGGGTGTACATGACACAGAGAGTGATGGAGGGTAAAGGGGGTGAACATAGTATGGGGGGAAGGTAAAGGGGGTGTACATAACATGGGAGGAAGGTAAAAGGGGCTCACCGCCGGAGCCCACATCAAACCAGGGGTTCTGCCATCGGATGTACTATTCCGTCCGATGACAGAAAGGAGTTAACACAGAGGGCATACATAACATGAGGGGTGGGAGAATACATAACTCTTGGGACATGCATAACATTGGGGTGGGGGAATGCTTAACAGGGAGCGTACATGGGGATGGGGGCATACATTACAATCTGGCAGGGTTTTCTTTTTGCAGCGTGTGTATTTGGTCATGGTCTTTCTTCCCTCCAGCATTCACCTCTTTGCTGGAGAATTTATTATGTGAGGAGCTGATCACTTACTAAAGACACGGCTCTGAGTGATGCAGACTTTTTCCAGCACAGAGCATCAGTTACATCAATATTATTGTTGTGTTTTATTAGACAGTGACAGGAAGCAGAGGAAGACATGCAGCCGGGATCTGATGTATACATAAGGCCAGACAGCAGATTGCTAAAGATAAATGTAAAGCAATATTCTATTAATCTCATCCCTATCTCAAGAGCCTCAGGTCATTGTTCTCCCAGCAACTAAAGGTACCGTCACACTGAATGATATCGCTAGCGATCCGTGACGTTGCAGCGTCCTGGATAGCGATATCGGTCAGTTTGACACACAGCAGCGATCAGAATCCTGCTGTGACATCGTTGGTCGCTGCAGAAAGTCCAGCACTTTATTTCGTCGCTGGATCACCCGCAGACATCGCTGAATCGGCGTGTGTGACGCCGATTCAGCGATGTCTTCGCTGGTAACCAGGGTAAACATCGGGTTACTAAGTCATCTTCTTGCGATGCCGCCCTCAGGCACCCCACCCCCCCCCCCCCTCCGTGAGTATAATAAAACTTATTTTTCTTATCTTTCAGGTCGGATCGGGGGAGTTATCTATAGCATTAAAGAATGCTATAGATAAGCCCTGAAAGGCGGTGGCCGCATCTTATATCGGCCAAAACAGCTGACAGGTTAGCTTTAAAAACAGCTAAAAAAAATTATAAAACTGGCACAAAAATGGGCATCAAAGTGGGTACTGAGTTGCCTTAAATCTAAGGGTTAACTGACTTTGGGCCACTGATATCACACTGCAGACATATAGAACACTCTTTGTTTCATTGCAGCCATTTGGTAAATTCAAAAAAGTTCTTTTTTTCACATTAATCTACGCACCCCATCTTGACTGAAAAAAACAGAAATGTACAAATTTTGGGGGGTTTAGTTTCCCAAACTGGGTCATTTGTGTGAAGTTTCTCCTGCTTTGTCATGACAAGGACTCTACAAATGTGACACGGAATTCACAACTTGTTCCGCAAAACTAGCACTACAAAACTCACATAGCGCTCTTTCCATTCAGAGGTCTGCCATGGACCCACGGGGAGAAGTTGCATAATGCAATTTAAGGTCCATTTTCTACTACTATTTCAAATGCAAATTTTCCAGTTAAAGCAGTATTATAATGTAAAAATTCAATCTTATTTTTTTTAAATCCAATTTTACTTTATTCCTGTGTAGCACTTGAAGGATTAACACATTTGCTAACAGCAGTTAAAAAGTAATTTAAGGGGTGCAGTTGTTAAAAGGGTATAATTATGCAGGATTCCAAATATATCAGCCCCTCAAAGACCCTTCAAAATGGTATGGTATGATGTATTCCCAAATCCTAGCCCTCCTCAACACATCCCCACACTCATTTCTAACCCCCGTCCACGATCCTCTGCACGTTTTCCCAACCATGATAGCCTCATACCCATTCATCCAGCCTCCACCCCCCCGGTCCCCCTACCTGGAGCACTATGAAACGCATGCTTTGTCTGCAACAAACTGCCATTTATCCATGACCTCTTCATCACCAACAAACTCTCCTTCCTTGGCATCACGGAAACCTGGCTCACCCTCTCTGACTCGGCCCCTCCAGCTGCGCTTTCCTATGGCGGTTTCCACCTCTCACACCCCTCGCCCCAGCAACAAACGGAGGAGTTGGCTTGCTCCTGTCCAAAACCTACCCCTTTACTCCAATCCCACTACTACCCTCTGCTACTCTTTCCTCGTTTGAGGTGCACTCCGTCCGCATCTATTCCCCCACTAACCTCCAGCTAGCTGTCATCTACCACCCCCAGAACTAGACATCTCCACCTTTCTTGACCACTTCACCACCTGGCTACTTAATTTCCTCTCTGCTGACATCCTCGCTATCATTATGGGTGACTTCAATATCCCCGTTGACACTTCCACCTCAGCTGTCTCTAAACTTTTATCACTGACTGCCTCCTTTGGCCTCACTCAATGGTCCTCTGAGGCCACTGACAAAGATGGCCACACGCTGGACCTCATCTTCACCCGCCTCTTCTCCCTTACTAATCTCACTAACTCACCCCTCCCCCTGTCTGACCACAACCTACTGACATTCTCTTCCCTCTCCTAGTGTGCAACCCCCACTCCACAAACTCACTCACCCTCACAGAAATCTCAAACACCTCAATTTACAATTACTCTCTGAGTCCCTTCTCCCTCGTACAGACATAGCCACTTTTTATAGCACCACAATAACAGCTACACTTGATTTGGCCGCCCCGCTCATTCATAGCAAAACTCGTACACTCAACAGGCAGCCCTGGCTGACCAGCCTGACCAAAGAACTGAGACGGGCTTCCAGGATCGCTGAGCTGAGATGGTAGAGATCCCGCTCTGCCGACCACTACACAGCATACAAGCAGTCCCTCGCCAGCTTCAAGTCGACACTCACTGCTGCAAAACAAACTTCTCATCTCTCATATCCTCCCTGTCTCACAACCCTAAACAGCATTTCAACACTGTCAATTCTCTTCTCCGTCCCCCGCACCCCCTCCCTCCACTCATTTCTGCTGAAGACTATGCCTCTTTCTTTAAAAAGATCAATACGATCAGAGAAAGCTTGGCCCACAGTGCCCATTGTCCCTCTTAGCTGCTCAACCCTGTTTCTCCAAAACTAGCTTCTCCACCATGGCAGAAGATCAGCTCTCCACCCTCCTGTCAATATCACACCTCACCACTTGCACGCTTGACCCGCTCCCGTCCCACCTCATCACTAACCTTGCCGCGGTCTTCATCCCAACCCTAACACACCTCTTCAATCTCTCACTCACAACAGGTGTCTTCCCCTCATCCTTCAAACTTGCCAAGATCACACCCATCCTCAAAAAGCCCTCCCTCGACCCATCCTCTGTGTCTAGCTATCGCCCGATATCTCTTCTCCCTTATGCCTCAAAACTACTGGAGCAACACGTCCATCTTGAACTGTCCTACCACCTCTCCTCCTGCTCCCTCTATGAACGGTTACAATCTGGCTTCTGACCCCATCACTCAACCGAAACTGCCCTAACTAAAGTCACCAATGACCTACTAACTGCCAAGAGCAAGCAACACTATTCTGTCCTCCTTCTCCTGGACTTGTCTTCGTCCTTGGACACTGTGGACCACTCCCTTCTGCTACAGATCCTCCCATCTCTTGGCATCACAGATTTGGCCCTTTCCTGGATCTCGTCATATCTGACAGACCGAACATTCAGTGTCTCCCTCCCGCACACCATGTCCTCACTCCGCCCCTTGTCCGTTGGTGTTCCTCAAGGCTCTGTTCTAGGACCCCTATTCTTCTCCATCTACACCTTCAGCCTAGGACAGCTCATAGAATCCCATGGTATTCAGTATCATCTCTACGCCGATGACACGCAGATCTACCTATCCAGACCTGACCTCACCTCCTTACTTACCAAAATCCCGCACTGTCTGCTATCTCGGCCTTCTTTTCTGCTCGCTTTCTAAAACTGAACATGGACAAAACAGAATTCATCATCTTTCCCCCATCTCACTCTACCCCTCAACTAGACCTATCCATCAATGTCAATGGCTGCTCACTTTCCCCAGTCCCACACGCCCGGTGCCTCGGGGTGATCCTCGACTCTGCCCTCTCTTTCAAGCCACATATCCAAGCCCTTGCCTTCCCCTACCGTCTCAAACTCAAAAATATCTCCCGGATCCGCGCATTCCTTGACCGCGACACCATAAAAACACTAGTGCATGCCCTTATCTCCCGCCTTGACTACTGCAACCTCCTACTCTCTGGCCTCCCCTCTGGCACCACTCCAATCCATCCTACACTCTGCTGCCCGACTAATCTACCTATCTCCTTGCTATTACCCAGCCTCTCCCTTATGCCAAGCTCTTCACTGGCTTCCTATCACCCAGAGACTCCAGTTCAAAACCCTAAGCATGACATACAAAGCCATCCACAACCTGTCTCCTCCATACATCTGTGACATGGTCTCCCGGTACCTACCTACACGCAACTTCCGATCCTCCCAAGACCTCCTTCTCTACTCCCCTCTCATCTCTTCTTCCCACAATCGCATCCAAGACTTCTCCCGTGCTTCCCCCATACTCTGGAACTCTCTACCCCAACACATCAGACTCTCGCCTACCATAGAAACCTTCAAAAAGAACCTCTTCCGACAAGCCTACAGCCTGCAATGATGCTCAACCTACTGAACCACCGCACAACCAGCCCCACCCTCTCCTAGTGTATCCTCACCCATCCCCTACAGACTGTGAGCCCTTGCGGGCAGGGTCCTCCCTCCTTATGTACCTGTGTGCCTTGTTTTTTGCTCATGTTTAGTTGTTTTTGTCTATATCTGCCCCTTTTCACATGTAAAGCGCCATGGCATAAATGGCGCTATAAAAATGTACAATAATAATAATAAAAATGGTATGTCTGTAAAAAGTAGGTTTTGTAAATTTCCATGAAAATAATGAAAAAATGATGCTACATTTTAACCCTACTAAAAGTGGCATAATGTCAATAGCGGCGGACCACACAGCCACTATGGGGGATGTAAGGGTGGTGTCAGATCAGTGGCCCAACGTCATCTAACCCCTTAAAAACATAAGTTACTTACCATATTCAAATCATCAAAATTGACTGTCTGCCAACTTTGATGCCAGTTCTCATGCCCAGAACCCATTTGGGAAAGGCTGGAGGGACCTGAATTTCTTGCAGGGCATCAATATGCATGTAATAAAGGTGTCAGATCAGTGGCCAAAAGTCGTTTAATCCCGGAAAAATTGTTTTTCTGCCCATTTTGATGCCCAGAACCCCTTTGGGCCAGGCTAAAGTTACTTGGGTTTGATGATATCACTTTGTATGTAATGGTGGTGTGAGATCAATGGCCCAAAGTCATTTAACCCCTTAAAAATAGCAGATACCTATTCAAATATGTGAAAACTAGATTGAGGCCCAATGTATCGCATTGGGAGGGTGACAATGTCACAATAGGGGCAGGCTTTGCAGCATTGAGAATCTCGCCCCCATGTGCTCACCCAACTATCCACTCTCCCTCTCCCCATGTGCTGACTTCTCCTGTCTGTGCTCTCTTCTTTGACCTGTCTACCACATGTGCTATCTCCACCCCCCCATCCTCTGTGATCCCCTGCTGTAATGTCAGTATTGTCTTTTGCTTCCTCCCCAGGAGATGTGGTATGCTCCGTACAACGGTCAGACACAGTGAATTTTTCAAATGAACTTTCGTTTGTGGGAAAACCCCTTTAATGTAACCGGCTTCCTCTACCTGTAGAAACGTCGCGCATCTGCCACCGGGATCAGCCGAATGATTCCCTGCGCCTGTGCAGAATTTGCGCAGGTGCAGTAAATCAGACCGCTGCCATATTTGTGCAGACAGATAGCTGCAGTCACATTAAACCTTTGCATGCGCTCCTCCTGTACAAGAGATGGCGGCAGTCAGTGAATCATGTGGCTAATCCCGGCGGCGGCGTGTTCGCGACAGTGTTCCGCTGGTGGTATCGCGCAAGAGGCTGCGTACGGCGTACAGTGTGCGTGTGGTGTTTACAGTGTGTGTGTGTGTGGTGCGTACGGCATATACAGTGTGTGTGTGGTGTGACGGTGTTCCGCTGGTGGTACCGCGCAAGAGGCTGCGTACGGCGTACAGTGTGCGTGTGGTGTATACAGTGTGTGGTGCGTATGGCATATACAGTGTGTGTGGTGTGACGGTGTTCCGCTGGTGGTACTGTGCAAGAGGCTGCGTACGGCGTACAGTGTGTGTGGTGTATACAGTGTGTGTATGTGGTGCCTACAGTGTGTGTGTGTGTGTGGTGTGACAGTGTTCCGCTGGTGGACCGCGCAAGAGGCTGCGTACGGCGTATACAGTCTGTGTGGTGTATACAGTGTGTGTATGTGGTGCGTACGGCATTTACAGTGTGTGGTGCGACGGTGTTCCACTGGTGGTACCGCGCAAGAGGCTGCGTACGGAGTTTACAGTGTGTGTGTGGTGTATACAGTGTGTATGTATGTGGTGCGTACGGCATAGACAGCGTATTTGGTGCGACGGTGTTCCGCTGGTGGTACCGCGCAAGAGGCTGATACCACCAGCAGTTTCCATATTGAGACACCCATCACTTGGATGTCCCAATATGGCGGTCGGTGAATTTCCGCCGCTTGGAATTATGGGATCCAGACACTTCTGGACGGAACAGGACGTTAAGACATTACAAGGTAATACAGTCATGGCCAAAAGTATTGACACCCCTGCAATTGTGTCAGATAATACTCATTTTCTTCCTGAAAATGATTGCAAACACAAATTAGGGCTTTCTATGGATGGTAGTTTTTATGCTTGTAAGACCTTTCAGTACTGTAATAAAAATCTGTAATAAAATCAATTATTGGCTTCAGATATGACTTCAGTAGGCAGGCAACAGCAGAAACAGGGAGCGGCGGGGCAGACTCGGTATGTGCAGATGAACTGGAACTGGCAGCGCTTTGGACACAGGGCATGTTTGCTGCTTCAAAGTGCTGCCATGACCAGTTTGGCAGTGGGCACCTTACTGGCTAAGGCCTCTTTCACACTTCAGTCTTTTTGTTTCAGTCCTAATCCGTTGTTTTGTGAAAAAAGCGGATCCAACAAATGTTGCTGCTGGATCTGTTTTTTTTTTTTTTTTCATAGAGTTGTATTAGCGACGGATTGTGACAGATGGCCTTCCGTTTCATCTGTCGTACGATGGATCTGTTGTAAATTCTGTCTCCGTCGGGCGGAGACAACGCACATAGAAACTTTTTTTGTGTACGTCGTAAAATCTCACAGCGACGGATCCAGTGCTGTCCGTTGTTGGCTATATTGGAAGCCTATGGACGCAGGATCTGTCGCTGACCGTCAAAAACTGGAATCCAGCGACGGACTACTTTTTTTTAAACTGAGCATGCCTGGAAGGATTTCCATTCAGGGCAAAATCTCTTTGGCTGTGTTCACACGTTGCAGATTTTTTGTGTTTTTTCGCTATAAGTACACAAAAAACCGCAAACATTATGCATCCCATCATTTAGAATGGATTCTGCAATTTTGTGCACATGATGCATTTTTTTCGCGAAAAAAACGCATCGCGGTAAAAAACGCAGCATGTTCATTAATTTTGGGGATTTTTTGCAGATTTCCCACTATATTATTGCATTGGGAACCTCTGAAAAAATCCGCAAAAAAAAAAAACGCTCCAAAAACACAGTAAAAATGCGAGAAAAACTCATGCGGATTTCTTGCAGAAAATGTCCGGTTTTGCTCAGGAAATTTCTGCAAGAAATCCTGAACTTGTGCACATAGCGCGGATTTCTTGCAGAAAATGTCCGGTTTTGCTCAGGAAATTTCTGCAAGAAATCCTGAACTTGTGCACATAGCGCAGATTTCTTGCAGAAAATGTCCGGTTTTGCTCAGGAAATTTCTGCAAGAAATCCTGAACTTGTGCACATAGCCTTTCTCTCTCTCTCCCTCTCTACAATTCTGTTTCCTAAAATTCCGTCTGTAACTACTTCAACGGATCCGTAAAAAAAACCAGATCCAGTGCATCCGTTTTTTACAATCGGCACAGGATCCGTCTTTTCAAGACTTTGACGGATTGTGACTGATTCTAAAAAACGGAAGTGTGACAGAGGCCTAAGCCACTGTAGCCATGTGTGAATGACTTCACTGTTCTCTTTCTCTGACGAGGCCATGCGCCTGACCACACTATGAGCCCAATCTGATGAGACCCCTGGTGACATTGCTTCTCTGCAGGCTGAAGAGATCGGAATACCAGTTTCCTTCACGGAGTCCATAGTCATGATCGGCAATATTGATGAGGGCTGTAGGGAGATTTACCAGTACATATGGCACGTCGGTGTCTCCTCCAGTGGAGAATGTGACAGATTAAAGGGAACCTGTCACCCCGTTTTTTCAAGAAGAGCTAAAAATAGTGTTAAATAGGGGCAGAGCTGGGCTTTACATTAGTGTATTTTGGAGCCTTTATTCCCCACCTATGCTGCCGAAATACCTTTGTAAAGTCGCCGTTTTGGTGAATCCAGTGCGCAGCTTGAAGGAAAATAGCGCGATCTGCGCTATTCAGCCGTTTATCGGTGGGCGCGGCCATCTTTGTGAGGCCGCGCGTGCGCAGATGGTTCTTCTCGGCTTCCCGGGGCTTCAGGAAAATGGCCGCGGGATGCCGCGCGTGCGCAGATGGAGATCGCGGCGGCCATTTTCCTGCAGCCGAGATGCGAACTCGGCTTCAGGAAAATGGCCGTCGAGATCGCGCTATTTTCCTTGAAGCTGCGCAGTGGATTCGCCACTTGGACATGCGCACACCACTACGCCACCAACGGAGATCTGGGGGAGAAACAGTGCTGTCACCACGCCCATATGACCTGACCAGCGTGAGTGACAGCCCAAAACGGCGACTTTACAAAGGTATTTCGGCAGCATAGATGGGGAATAAAGGCTCCAAAATACACTAATGTAAAGCCCAGCTCTGCCCCTATTTAACACTATTTTTAGCTCTTCTTGAAAAAACGGGGTGACAGGTTCCCTTTAATGTCTCATGTAATGTTGGTAAATCAGAAGTTGTCATAAAATAAATCCAGGTTGGTCCTGAAATGGTTTTCAAAAACTATGAAGTGAGATGTGCAATATGTGGTCAATAAATGCAGGAATCAATCAGTCTTAGGTTCTTCTTTGAATTTCACCCATCGTAGACTGAAATGTTGTGTATCTCGTGCCATCTCGGCCGTTTGCTGTGCCATATGGTGTCTGGCTTAGTGCCCCGTCCCCTCTCTGGCGGCTGCATCGTGACGGGAGCGATGTAGGCAACTACCGGGTGCAGTACAGTATAGATGGGGTATTTCTGACTATTTCATTTACATTTGCTATTTGTTTTATAGTTAAATTTTAATGGTTTTCTCCCCCGCATGCATTTGCTGCCATAACTGTCTGATCGCTGGGGTCCCATCTATGGGACTATCACTAATGTACAGCACCACCTTGCATCTGCAACGCCATCAGTGTCAGCTGTATAATAGCATGACACAACGTTACATAGTGTCAGGAAACCCAGCAGTATGGAGGACATGTAAATTTACCTTAGAAATGTACTTGGCCATTCTGCGTTATCGGGAAGTTAGGCTACGTTCACATTTGCGTTGTGCGCCGCTGCGTCGGCGACGCAACGCACAACGCAAATAAAAACGCACCAAAACGCACGCTAAAACGCTGCGTTTTGCGACGCATGCGTCCTTTTTGGACGAAATTTGGACGCAAAAAAAAATGCGACTTGTTACGTTTTCTGCGCCCAACGCTTGCGGCAAAAAAAAACGCATGTGTTGCACAACGCAGCACAACGCATGTCCATGCGCCCCCCATGTTAAATATAGGGGCGCATGACGCATGCGTCGCCGCTGCGGCGCCCGACGCAAACACGCAAAACGCTAATGTGAACGTAGCCTAAAGCCTCACATGACTGCTTATAGTCATTTAGCCAGGAGGCTGACAGCAGGCTCAGGTATATGATGACTGTAGCATAAATCAATGCAATATTCTCATAATAACCAGAAAATGAGGCTGCAGTCCTGCGAGCAGCGAAGAGCAGAGGGTTATCTGTGGCTTCAGAATGACCCAAAACCATGAAAGTGCCTGAGAAGCTGGAAGGAGAATTCTGTATTATTAATAGACGTTTATTCCATGTAAATATGTAGAAAGCGTGAGCTGACGTGTGATTTATTACAAGTTTCATGAAGGGATCTCAGCGATTCACAGATGATTGAAATCCTTTAGGAGAAAGATGGGGAGTTTCCACCACAAATGATCCTGGGGCTTGGAAAGGCCAAACGTCAGTGTGCTCTGATGGCGGCGGGGCAGAGTCACTCTATCAAGGGGGTTTCCACTAAGGACAAGACCATTAATAAAGTGTATCACCATATTTTTTGCTCCTAGAAGTAAACACAGAATATCATTTGTGTGTTATATTAGGATTGCGCTTTAGATTCTGCTCTGTAAACTTGCAGACAAGTATTGTATAATATGCATAATATGTCGCCATTTTTATTTCAAGTTTTTTCAAGCTATGAAAACGAGATTGTGGTCTCGGATTACCTGGAACTAGAAGAGCTCCCGGACACCGATGAGCCCGTCTACATTTTAGGAAAGCAATATGACATTAAGACAGGTTGGTAGAGTAATCGGCAAATAACGCCGAAGCTACTGCTCTGTATGCAGAAATGAGATTATTAAGCTGATGTGCACATAGCGTCTTTTCCAGGCGAGTCTGCTCCATAACCTGCCCGAAAAAGCGTTTAAAGGGTTTATTCAACTTTGTGGACAATTTTTTTTCTTACTTAAATGCATACAATTGGGGTGAAGAATCATTTTTGCAGTTGGGTTTTATTACATTATAGTCGCTGTATTACACTGTCTTGCGCTGGCGGCAGAATGAGGTAACGTGGTCAGCCACATTATTTTATCAGATGTGTTGAGGACACTCATTATTCTATAGATATGACAGGTTCTCCTCCTCCTTACATCCTGCACAGTTCTCTCCATACAATGGCGGCCGGTGGAGGAGCATGTGACCAGACCTCTCCGTCAGTCTCCTCCAGTAGAAAACCTTATAAGAGAAAACTGCTTTTCTATTTTAGGAGACTGACGGAGAGGTCTGGTCACATGCTCCTCCACCGGCCGCCATTGTATGGAGAGAACTGTGCAGGATGTAAGGAGGAGGAGAACCTGTCATATCTATATATTACTGCCATATGTGTCATAGCTATATTATTATATAGTGTGGCCGACCCCATTACCTCATTCTGCCGCCAGCAATAGATCATGTAATACAGCGGCTATAGGAGAGAAAGAGTGCAACATTTTCAATTAAATCGAATTGTAAAAATGATTTTTGACTTTCAACTGCATACAAATAAGTACGAAAAAAAATTGGCCCCAAAGTTGGACAACTGCTTTTAACAAACATGGGAAAAAAATGAACATTTGCATAGTAATGTTAAAACAACTAGCTATGTATAGGTTAAAAGCCGTGACTGAGTATTAAAGGGAACCTGTCACCCCCAACATCGAGGGTGAGCTAAGCCCACCGACATCAGGGGCTTATCTACAGCATTCTGGAATGCTGTAGATAAGCCCCTGATGTATCCTAAAAGATGAGAAAAAGACATTATACTATACTCACGCGGGCAGTCCGATCTGATGGGCGTCACGGTCCGGTCCGGGGCCTCCCATCTTCATACGATGACGTCCTCTTCTGGTCTTCCTGCCATGCCTCCGGTGCAGGTGTACTTTGTCTGTCCTGTTGAGGGCAGAGCAAAGTACTGCAGTGCGCAGGCGCCGGAAAGGTCAGAGAGGCCCAGCACCTGCGCACTGCAGTATTTTGCTCTGCCCTCAACAGGACAGACAAAGTACGCCTGCAGCGGAGCCGCAGCGTGAAGACCAGAAGAGGACGATTTTTATTTGTAATTTTTTTTTGTTGTTGTTTTTTTTTCTTATACAAGCTGAACCTTTTATTTATGGTACTTTTGCAAAACGTGCTAAATAATTTTGTTTTTGATCGTCTACATAGAAAAGGTTCCTCTTTTTAGATGACTGGAAGCAATAGAAACCAAATATTTGAAGGTTTCCACAAACCATCAGTAGGCAAGAAAAGGGGTGTTTGTGGTAATTTGGTGGGGGTTCACAGACAATAAGGGAGCAGTATTTTTTTTTTCACTGGGACATCTGTTTTTATGTATTCTTTCTTTTTGCTGGAAAGCAAATATTTTAGACAAATCAAGTTTTTAAGTCAAAATGTTTTTTGCTGAAGCTAACTGCTAAAAACTCTCTGTTGCTTATAGAAAAATGTGATCTTCTCTCAGACGTTACCTCCCGTTTGTGGTTTACATATAGAAAGAAATTTTCACCCATAGGTAAGTATCTAGCGGCTCCTCTCCTGGGCCTCACATTCACGAAAAACTGCACCTTGCCAAATGATTTGTTTTCTTCCAAATGTCTTTTTTTTTCTTTTCTTTTTTTCCATTGCTATAGTATTGAACAAAGTGATTTCTACTAAATAGACAGCATTTGACTTGATAATTCATTTCTTTCTGGTGGAATCAGGGAAGTTTATATGGCAGTCGGCCATTAGTGCATATAATATGACAGAATGAGGACACCTTCATTTTTTCTTTTTTACTGTCCCTAAACGGAGCCAAAAACCAGAGTGTTTAGAGCAGACATGACTTCCTGCCCAAAGAATATACAGAAAACAATGTGCTCTAGGTCTTGATTGCCTGCAGCGGTCATTACTCTAGGAGTAAATAACACGGTATTCTGTAAGCTGCAGTGCTTCTTCTACCACCCCACCCCCAGGCAGCCAAAATATGAGGTGTCACTAAGTCGGAAGAGCTCCACTTCTATAGTCTGATGAAAGGGTTCAAAGACTTTCTCAAAAAGCACAGAATGATTAAATACTAATATAACTAATAATTTCCACGCCACTCCAGCTCTGATGCTCCAGTGTCCCCAAAGGTCTCCATTTACCTTGCTTTTTTAAAAAAAAATTATTATTTTTTTTGAAGGATTTTAACATTTAACTAATTGCAAATATTGCTAAAAATAAAAATGATCCATAACCAATAGATTCTTATTTTGCACCGTCACATTAGAACGTGCATAATATATGAGATAATACTTGGCAATGAGCGTAAGATGACGTCTAGTGTATCCACCTCCCAGGACTGGCGCCACGCACCTCTTCTTCCCTCTGGACTGCCCCAAACATTTGATAGGATTTAAAGAGCAATTAAATCACTGTCCGTACATTGAGCATTCTTCTTCTTAAATGTAATAGCATTTCATATCGTATGGATCATCATATATATAAGCTTATGAAATCATACTCACCGTTTTTATGTGATTGTATATTTTCTATATTTGGAGTACTTGCTCTTTGCTGTATGTGTGTTGCTGTAAATGCTCATTATACAGTATTTTTAAGTACCTAAACTAGCCCATCCACTTTCCTATCCACATTTACATTTTTTTTGCTACTTATTTATGCTAACATGGAAATGCTAATTGTGTACAGGTCTTGTAAATTGTCTGCTTTATCAACAGGAGGCACCGGCCCGTCATCTGATGCTGGCTGGGGATGTATGCTGAGGTGTGGGCAGATGATGCTGGCGCAGGCCTTAATCTGCCAGCATCTGGGCAGAGGTGAGTAATGCGGATGGGATTGCTAATATTATCATGTGAATGTTATTATTGAGCGCCTGTAGTGGTCATTGTTATAAATAATGATTTTTGGTATATTAAGCAACTATACAAATGTACCAATCACTGCTAAATACATAGCTAAAAAACCCAAACAGCCATCCTTTTTTTTTCTAATTTTATTTTTTTTGCTATGATTTCTTTGATTCGCATCCCTATTTTCAGCTTCACAGACTACGCTAAGACTGCCGGCTTCAGTGAGTACACTCCCTGTGCTCTCAGGTAGTCCACCCAAGAACAGCAGCAAATGTATCAGACCACCAAACAGCACAAACAGGGCATAACAATGTTAGAGTCTGGCAGCATTTACAGAAGGGAAGAGCGGACTGGGAATCTGCGGAACTGTGCACCGATATACATCTGAAGTCCACATCAGGCTCTTACAGTTTTCCTTTTCATTTAGGATGGAGATGGGAGAAACATAAAACACAGCCAGAAGAATATTACCAAATCCTACAGTGCTTTTTGGACAGGAAAAATAGCTGTTATTCTATTCATCAAATGGGTAAGAACAATGCATTTAGTGATGGATCTTGTGTGCAAATTGTTATTACAGCTGATATAGCACTAGTCATGAATAATAACAAATATTTTACCACATCAGTATGTGAGTCCTCCATATTACTGACATGAGACCCTATAGGATGCACCAAGGATTGGATGAAGCCGTGTTCACACCAGAGCTTGGAATTATGTTTTTCTGTCCCCTTAGATAAGCATTGGACTGATACATCAAATGACTGACACAAACAACACTCAACAAACCCCATTGATAGGGTTTGTCACTTTTATTCTGGTGAAAATCTTTAATTAATGCCAGATTACCATATTGAAAAAAAATCATGTTTTCTATCTGGACCACGCCATTTTGAATTTAACCCCTTTCTGTTATCAGACGGGATAGTACGTCCGAGGTTAGATCCCCTGCTCTGATGTGGGCTCCGGCCGGGAAATGTCAGCTGTTTTGAGCAATAAGTGCGGGCTGAATCGCGATCCACCCACACCTATTAACTAGTTAAATTCCACTGTCAAACTCCCCCGATCGCCCCCCCCCCCGTCACATGATCGGGGGTCATCGGTGCGTTGGCATAACAACCAGAGGTCTCCTTCAAACTTCTGTGAGCGCCACCCTGTGGTCGGCGCTCATAGCAATGCTGTAATTCAGCTACATAGGGGCGATATGAGCATCGCGCCTATGTAGCAGAGATGATCAGGCTATGCCAGCTTCTAGCCTCCCATGGAGGCTATTGAAGCATGGCAAAAGTAAAAAAAAAAAACGTTTTTAAAAATATGAAAATAAAAAAAAAAAAGTTCAAATCACCCCCCTTTCGCCCCATTCAAAATAAAACCATAAAAAAAAAATCAAACCTACACATATTTGGTATCGCTACATTCAGAAACGCCCAATCTATCAAAAAAAAAAAAAAAAAAAATGAACTGGATCGCTAAACGGCGTAGCAAGAAACAAATTCAAAACGCCAGAATTACGTTTTGGGTCACCACGACATTGCATTAAAATGCAATAACGGGCGATCGAAAGATCTGATCTGTACCGAAATGGTATAATTAAAAACGATAGCTCAGCGCACAAAAAACAAGCCCTAACCCAACCCCAGATCACGAAAAATGGAGATGCTACGGGTATTGGAAAATTGCGCAATTGTTTTTTTTTAGCAAAGTTTGGATTTTTTTTTACCACTTAGATAAAAAAATAACCTAGACATGTTTGGTGTCTATGAACTCGTAATGACCTAACGAATCATAATGGCAGGTCAGTTTTAGCATTTAGTGAACCTAGCAAAAAAGCCAATCAAAAAACAAGTGTGGGATTGCACTTTTATTTGCAATTTCACCGCACTCGGAATTCTTTTCCCGCTTTCTCGTACACGACATGGTAAAACCAATGATGACGTTCAAAAGTACAACTTCCGCAAAAAATAAGCCCTCACATGGCCATAAAGACAGAAAAATAAAAAAGTCATGGCTCTGGAAAGAAGGAGAGCGAAAAACGAAAATGCAAAAATGCAAAAAGTCCCCCCCCCCATTCCCCACCCCCCCAAAAAAAACAAAACAAAAAACAGGAAAGGGAGTCCAGAAATTTCAATAATTACAAACCTTTATTATGATACGTTAAAAACAAACGGTTGAGGTTACAAAGTTTGATCGCTGATGAATAAAGTGATGGCACGAGCTTGGACAGGGCTATATATAATTATTGATAAGCTGCTATTTCTATACACAAATGCCAGCAATGTCATTGCATATAATTATATTACAACATATGGCTTATCTACTATATAATTGTCTAAGGGTCACTTCCGTCTGTCCTTTTGTCTGTCTGTCACGGATATTCATTGGTCGCGGCCTCTGTCTGTCATGGAAATCCAAGTCGCTGATTGGTCGCGGCAAAACAGCCACGACCATTCAGCGACGGGCACAGTCCAGAAGAAAATGGCCGCTCCTTACTCCCCGCAGTCAGTGCCCGGCACCCGCATACTCCCCTCCAGTCACCGCTCACACAGGGTTAATGCTAGCGGTGACGGACCGCGTGATGCTGCGGGTTAACGCACTCCGTAACCGCTGCTATTAACCCTGTGTGTCCCCAACTTTTTACTATTGGTGCTGCCTCTGCGGCATCAATAGTAAAAAATGTAATGTTAAAAATAATAAAAAACAAAAAACCTGCTATTCTCACCCTCCATAGTCCGCCGAGCCGCACGCGCCTGCTGCCATCTTCCGTTCCCGGCGATGCATTGCGAAATTACCCAGAAGACTTAGCGGTCTCGCGGGACCGCTAAGTCATCTGGGTAAGTTCGCAATGCATCCTGTGTACGGAAGATGGCGGCAGCTGTGCGCGTATCGCTGGAGCTTCGCTGGATCCCAGGGGTGAGTATATAACTTTTTTTATTTTAATTATTTTTTTTAACAGGGATATGGTGCCTACACTGCTGTATACCACGTGGGCTGTGTTAGATACCGCGTGGCTGCTATATACTACGTGGGCTATGTTCTATACTACGTGCTATATACTACATGTCCACTGTTATATAATGCGTGGGCAGTGTTCTATACTACGTGGCTGCTATATACTGCGTGGGCTGTGTTATATATTACGTAGCCACTGTTATATACTGCGTGGGCAGTGTTATATACTATGTGGCTGCTATATACTGCGTGGGCTGTGCTATATATTATGTGGTCACTGTTATATACTGCGTGGGCAGTGTTATATACTACGTGGCTGCTATATACTGTGTGGGCTGTGCTATATATTACGTGGCCAGTGTTATATACTGCGTGGCCTGTGTTATATACTATGTCGCCTGTGTTATATACTGCGTGGCTGCTATATACTGCGTGGGCTGTGTTATATACTGCGTGGCCTGTATTAACGCATCGGGTATTCTACAATATGTATGTATATAGCAGCCACATAGTATATAGCACAGGCCATGTAGTATTTGTCTGCTGTATGCTACATGGCTCCTATATACTACGTGGCCTGTGCTATATACTATGTGGCTGCTATATACATACATAAATACATATTCTAGAATACCCGATGTGTTAGAATCGGACCACCATCTAGTGATTGGTATATGGAGCATGGAGTGGTATTATCCATTTCTGATATATGTCTATCACAGGTTATTTCTGAATAATATATTCTTTAATGGAATTATTACCTCCCTACTCCCTCTATCTCACAAACCAGATATTTCTCCTACGCCTCATTGGGGGACACAGGACCATAGTTCTTGCTGTGTCCCCCAATGACTGGCTTGGAGAAAAGGATTTTACAGTGAGTACACAAAAATCCCTATTTTCCTATCGCCACGACAGCACCCACTACGAGAGAGGGGATCTGCCCACCATCAGGACAGGAACCTACAGGTTAAAAAGAAAGGGGCGGTCCCCCTCGCCCTCCAGTTTGGGTTCCTGTCCAGACGGCGGGAACCTGCAGGTTAACTTACCCGGGTCCACCAAGCCTCTGTGCGGTGTCCGGAGAGAACGGAAGCAGCATCGGGGGTGTACTGCTCGCAGACTCCCTCTCGTCTGGCTGGAGTGAGATGCGTTCCCAGGGGCCGGGGAATGCCGCCCTGGGTCACAGACGCACGTCGCTCCTGAAGGGATGTTGGCGCTTGTGACCCGGAAGTAGTTATTCTACTTCCGGGGGAGGCTGGGTGGAGGAGCGCGGCAGATACAAAAATGCAGAGCCGCGGAGGGTGAGTGTCTGCGGCAACATGTCCTCGATTTGGGACGCCGAGCACTTGCAGCTGACAGAGCAGCAAAGGAAGAGCAGCAGTCGGTCACGCAGCAGTGACATGGTACTCCTGCAGCAAGAGTCTAGCAACCCGACATCACGTGGCACCTCACCTCCTCAGAGACCTGTACTCCATCATCAAGCTGTGGGTGAGTGTTTAATTCCAGCCCAGTAGCTGATTATGCTGTTTTGTGCTGTGCTTTGTTATAGGGTAAAAAGGTTACAAAATCAAAGCATAAACAGTGTGCTTTGTGCAAAGAACCATTGCCAGACAGTTATATAAAGAAACTGTGTCAGGCTTGTACCTTGGAAGAAGCAGCCCCTCTACGTACATCGAATTTGAGGGAGGTCATTAGGGAAGAAATAAGATGTTCCCTTAAATCAAAACTGCATGAAAAAATCATAATGGATGTGATGTCTGATTCAAGCCCTTCCCTACAGGAAGGCGAATGTTCAGAGAGCTCCTCGCCATCATAGTAACATAGTAACATAGTTAGTAAGGCCGAAAAAAGACATTTGTCCATCCAGTTCAGCCTATATTCCATTATAATAAATACCCAGATCTACGTCCTTCTACAGAACCTAATAATTGTATGATACAATATTGTTCTGCTCCAGGAAGACATCCAGGCCTCTCTTGAACCCCTCGACTGAGTTCGCCATCACCACCTCCTCAGGCAAGCAATTCCAGATTCTCACTGCCCTAACAGTAAAGAATCCTCTTCTATGTTGGTGGAAAAACCTTCTCTCCTCCAGACGCAAAGAATGCCCCCTTGTGCCCGTCACCTTCCTTGGTATAAACAGATCCTCAGCGAGATATTTGTATTGTCCCCTTATATACTTATACATGGTTATTAGATCGCCCCTCAGTCGTCTTTTTTCTAGACTAAATAATCCTAATTTCGCTAATCTATCTGGGTATTGTAGTTCTCCCATCCCCTTTATTAATTTTGTTGCCCTCCTTTGTACTCTCTCTAGTTCCATTATATCCTTCCTGAGCACCGGTGCCCAAAACTGGACACAGTACTCCATGTGCGGTCTAACTAGGGATTTGTACAGAGGCAGTATAATGCTCTCATCATGTGTATCCAGACCTCTTTTAATGCACCCCATGATCCTGTTTGCCTTGGCAGCTGCTGCCTGGCACTGGCTGCTCCAGGTAAGTTTATCATTAACTAGGATCCCCAAGTCCTTCTCCCTGTCAGATTTACCCAGTGGTTTCCCGTTCAGTGTGTAATGGTGATATTGATTCCCTCTTCCCATGTGTATAACCTTACATTTATCATTGTTAAACCTCATCTGCCACCTTTCAGCCCAAGTTTCCAACTTATCCAGATCCATCTGTAGCAGAATACTATCTTCTCTTGTATTAACTGCTTTACATAGTTTTGTATCATCTGCAAATATCGATATTTTACTGTGTAAACCTTCTACCAGATCATTAATGAATATGTTGAAGAGAACAGGTCCCAATACTGACCCCTGCGGTACCCCACTGGTCACAGCGACCCAGTTAGAGACTATACCATTTATAACCACCCTCTGCTTTCTATCACTAAGCCAGTTACTAACCCATTTACACACATTTTCCCCCAGACCAAGCATTCTCATTTTGTGTACCAACCTCTTGTGCGGCACGGTATCAAACGCTTTGGAAAAATCGAGATATACCACGTCCAATGACTCACCGTGGTCCAGCCTATAGCTTACCTCTTCATAAAAACTGATTAGATTGGTTTGACAGGAGCGATTTCTCATAAACCCATGCTGATATGGAGTTAAACAGTTATTCTCATTGAGATAATCCAGAATAACATCCCTCAGAAACCCTTCAAATATTTTACCAACAATAGAGGTTAGACTTACTGGCCTATAATTTCCAGGTTCACTTTTAGAGCCCTTTTTGAATATTGGCACCACATTTGCTATGCGCCAGTCCTGCGGAACAGACCCTGTCGCTATAGAGTCACTAAAAATAAGAAATAATGGTTTATCTATTACATTACTTAGTTCTCTTAGTACTCGTGGGTGTATGCCATCCGGACCCGGAGATTTATCTATTTTAATCTTATTTAGCCGGTTTCGCACCTCTTCTTGGGTTAGATTGGTGACCCTTAATATAGGGTTTTCATTGTTTCTTGGGATTTCACCTAGCATTTCATTTTCCACCGTGAATACCGTGGAGAAGAAGGTGTTTAATATGTTAGCTTTTTCCTCGTCATCTACAACCATTCTTTCCTCACTATTTTTTAAGGGGCCTACATTTTCAGTTTTTATTCTTTTACTATTGATATAGTTGAAGAACAGTTTGGGATTAGTTTTACTCTCCTTAGCAATGTGCTTCTCTGTTTCCTTTTTGGCAGCTTTAATTAGTTTTTTAGATAAAGTATTTTTCTCCCTATAGTTTTTTAGAGCTTCAATGGTGCCATCCTGCTTTAGTAGTGCAAATGCTTTCTTTTTACTGTTAATTGCCTGTCTTACTTCTTTGTTTAGCCACATTGGGTTTTTCCTATTTCTAGTCCTTTTATTCCCACAAGGTATAAACCGCTTACACTGCCTATTTAGGATGTTCTTAAACATTTCCCATTTATTATCTGTATTCTCATTTCTGAGGATATTGTCCCAGTCTACCAGATTAAGGGCATCTCTAAGCTGTTCAAACTTTGCCTTCCTAAAGTTCAATGTTTTTGTGACTCCCTGACAAGTCCCCCTAGTGAAAGACAGGTGAAACTGCACAATATTGTGGTCGCTATTTCCTAAATGCCCAACCACCTGCAGATTTGTTATTCTGTCAGGTCTATTAGATAGTATTAGGTCTAAAAGTGCTGCTCCTCTGGTTGGATTCTGCACCAATTGTGAAAGATAATTTTTCTTGGTTATTAGCAGAAACCTGTTGCCTTTATGGGTTTCACAGGTTTCTGTTTCCCAGTTAATATCCGGGTAGTTAAAGTCCCCCATAACCAGGACCTCATTATGGGTTGCAGCTTCATCTATCTGCTTTAGAAGTAGACTTTCCATGGTTTCTGTTATATTTGGGGGTTTGTAACAGACCCCAATGAGAATTTTGTTACCATTTTTCCCTCCATGAATTTCAACCCATATGGACTCGACATCCTCATTCCCTTCGCTAATATCCTCCCTTAAAGTGGACTTTAGACAAGACTTTACATAGAGACAAACCCCTCCTCCTCTCCGATTTTTACGATCCTTTCTAAACAGACTGTAACCCTGTAAGTTAACTGCCCAGTCATAGCTTTCATCTAACCATGTCTCGGTTATTCCCACTATGTCAAAGTTACCTGTAGATATTTCTGCTTCTAGTTCTTCCATCTTGTTTGTCAGGCTTCTGGCGTTTGCGAGCATGCAGTTCAGAGGATTTTGTTTTGTTCCAATCTCCTCACTGTGGATTGTTTTAGAAATGTTCTTACCTCCCTTCTGAGTATGTTTTCCTGGGTCGTCTTTGTTCGAGTCTAATGTTTTTCTTCCCGTCCCCTCTTCTTCTAGTTTAACGCCCTCCTGATGAGTGTAGCGAGTCTTCTGGCGAATGTGTGTTTCCCAGGTTTGTTGAGGTGTAGTCCGTCTCTGGCGAGGAGTCCATCGTACAAGTAATTCACACCGTGGTCCAGGAATCCGAATCCTTGTTGTCTGCACCATCGTCTTAGCCAGTTGTTTGCATCAAGGATCCTGTTCCATCTCCTGGTGCCATGCCCGTCTACTGGAAGGATAGAAGAAAAAACTACCTGTGCATCCAGTTCCTTTACTTTCTTCCCCAACTCTTCAAAGTCCTTGCAGATTGTCGGTAGGTCCTTCCTTGCCGTGTCATTGGTGCCAACATGTATCAGAAGAAATGGGTGGACGTCCTTGGAGCTGAAGAGCTTTGGTATCCTATCGGTCACATCCTTGATCATCGCACCTGGAAGGCAGCATACTTCTCTTGCAGTTATGTCCGGTCTGCAGATGGCTGCTTCTGTGCCTCTCAGTAGTGAGTCTCCCACCACCACCACTCTTCGTTGCTTCTTGGCTGTACTTTTTGCTGTCACTTGTTGCTGTGTGCCCTTTTCTTTTTTGCTTGCTGGTATTGCTTCATTCTTGGGTGTGCCATCTTCATCCTCTACAAAGATTTGATATCGGTTCTTCAGTTGTGTGGTTGGTGATTTCTCCATGGTCTTCTTGCTTCTTTTGGTCACATGCTTCCACTCATCTGCTTTTGGAGGTTCTCTGACACTTTTTGCACCTTCTGTGACCAGTAGAGATGCTTCTGTTCTGTCTAGAAAGTCTTCATTCTCTTTGATGAGTTTCAAAGTTGCTATTCTTTCTTCCAGACCCCGCACCTTTTCTTCTAAAAGGGCCACTAGTCTACACTTCTGACAGGTGAAATTGGATTCTTCTTCTGGTCGATCTGTGAACATGTAGCACATGCTGCAGCTCACCATGTAGGTTGTCACATCTGCCATGTTGCTCCTAGATCCTGCTGACTTGCTGTGTGTTTTCCTTCTTGTGTAATCTACTCAGCCAAGCTCTCTTGCAATAATGTCCTACAGGCAAAAATTGGTGATGCTTTCGAAGCAGCTGGTCCCGGCTGTACCCAACGATCTTCTAGCTTAGGGAGACTTCGCTTCTCCCAGAAGGCACCTGGAATATGCAAATTAGCCTCCTGAAGCTTGAATCCCTGGTTTGGTGATGCTTTCGAAGCAGCTGGTCCCGGCTGTACCCAACGATCTTCTAGCTTAGGGAGACTTCGCTTCTCCCAGAAGGCACCTGGAATATGCAAATTAGCCTCCTGAAGCTTGAATCCCTGGTTTGGTGATGCTTTCGAAGCAGCTGGTCCCGGCTGTACCCAACGATCTTCTAGCTTAGGGAGACTTCGCTTCTCCCAGAAGGCACCTGGAATATGCAAATTAGCCTCCTGAAGCTTGAATCCCTGATGAGGAGGGAAGTCCTTGTTTTTCTATGGAAAATATGGAAACCCTAGTCAAAGCAGTTCGGACAACTATGGGTGTCACAGAGAATAAAGAAGCAAAATCTACCCAGGACATTATGTTTGCGGGGCTGTGCCAGAGGAATCATAAAACTTTCCCGGTGGTGGACACGATTAAAGATCTGGTCAGACGGGAGTGGGATCAGCAGGATAAAGGGTTCTTACCATCCGCTGCAAAGAGAAGATACCCCTTTGATGATGACCTCTTATCTCAATGAATAAAGATCCCTAAAGTAGACGCAGTGGCCTCCACCTCAAAATCAGCCTTGCTACCACTGGAAGATGTTGGACTCCTTAAGGACCCATCAGACAGGAAGGCGGACATGTTCCTGAAAAAAGTGTGGGAATCGTCTTCGGGAGCCTTTAAACCCGCGATCGCTGGTACTTGTACTGCCAGATCCGTTATGGTCTGGGTAAGTCAGCTAGAAGAGCAACTTAAGGCGAAAGTTCCTAGAGACAAGTTGTTGGATTCCCTGTCCCAGATCAGAGGAGTAGTAGCCTATTTAGCGGATGCTTCAATAGACTCTTTAAAATTAGCGGCAAGATCAGCTGGTCTTTCAAATGCGGCCCGGCAGGCACTTTGGCTTAAGACCTGGCAGGGGGATGCTCAGGTTAGAGCCAAGTTGTGCACCATTCCATGTAGGGGTGAGTACCTATTTGGCCCGGTGCTGGATGATATCCTTCGAAGGCAGAGGATAGGAAGAAGGGATTTCCTAAAGTGTTTAATCCCACTTTTAGGAACACCTTCAGAAGACGCATACCTTTCAGAAGATTTCAATCAGACCAGCAAGGATATAGTCGCGATTGGGAACCAGCGGAACAAAGGTAAAAAGGTGGATACTATGGAAACCCCTCATCTTCTTCAAGACGCAGATGCAACTATACCAAATCTACCAGTGGGGGGTAGATTGAAATTTTTCCTCGATAAATGGAATAAAATAACTTCTAGTAACTGGATATTGGGGGTAGTTGCGTCAGGGTTAAAGTTGGAATTTTTGAAGATTCCCCCAAATCATTTTATTTTAACTTCGCTTGATTCTCCGGCTCAACAACAGGCACTAGAAATAGAGATTCAACAGTTACTTAAAAAGCGGGATATTGAAGAGGTTCCAAAACACCAGGAGAAGACCGGATTTTATTCTCCGCTATTTTTGATTTCTAAACCTGACGGGTCCTTTAGGACTATCATATATATGCGTAAATTAAATAAATTTCTTCAATATCGCGCTTTTAAAATGGAATCCATTAAATCAACAACTAAACTTTTGTTTCCCAGGTGCTACATGTCGGTACTGGATCTAAAAGATGCGTACTACCATCTGCCAGTTCACAAAGATCACCAACAGTTCCTTAGGATGGCAGTACTGGTAAACCATCAGGTTAGGCATTTTCAATTTCTGGCAATGCCCTTCGGCCTGTCCATGGCACCTAGGATATTTACAAAAATAATTTCAGAAGTAATGGCCCATGTCAGGGAAAGGGATACCCTTGTGGTACCCTATTTAGATGATTTTTTTGATAGTCGGAAATTCGATTACTCAATGTAAGGCCCGTGTAAATGCCATAATATCGTCCCTACAAGAACTCGGTTGGATGATCAACATAGAAAAATCAAGACTAGAACCTGCCAGGTGTCAGATTTTTCTAGGGATTCTTCTAAGCTCAGAAGATCAGTCCTCTTTTCTACCAGAGGACAAAAAGCAGAAGATTGTTCGCAAAGTCACGGCTGTAAGGAAGGATCCAAATTTAAAATTGAGAGACGCAATGTCCCTGCTAGGGTCACTGACAGCGTGCATACCAGCAGTGAGATGGGCTCAAGCTCATACTCGTATGCTACAGTTCGAAATCCTTCAGGCAGAAAAAGATCTTCTGGGTTCTCTTAACGGGAAACTCAGATTATCACCAGCCACTCTTCACGATCTAAAATGGTGGCTCAGCTTCTTCATCTATCAAGAGGATAGACAGGATAGTTATGACCGACGCCAGTTCGTTTGGTTGGGGAGCCCACATGGGGGAGGTTCTGACCCAAGGGCGGTGGTCGGGTCTAGAATCCCACAGCTCGTCAAATTTAAAAGAACTCTCAGCAGTCAAACATGCTCTCCTCCACTTGCTACCATCCCTGAAGGGTTCGCATGTACAAGTACAGACCGACAATATGACTGTAGTAGCCTTCCTCAATCATCAAGGAGGGACAAGATCGCAATCCCTGATGTCCACTACAGCACAGATACTGTCCTTGGCCGAGAGTCACTTTCGTTCCCTGTCGGCAATTCACATAAAAGGAGAGCTCAATATAGAGGCAGACTATCTCAGTCGCCATTCCCTTCGGCAGGGGGAATGGTCTCTGGACAAACATATTCAAACAGATAGTCAAGCTCTGGGGGTTACCAATCATAGATCTGTTTGCCACGAAAAAAAACAGAAAGGTCAGGGAGTTTGCATCTCTCCAGATAGCAGACCAACCATGCATAGTAGATTCCCTTCGGATCCGTTGGGACTTTCCACTAGCATATGCATTTCCCCCAATGTGTTTGATTCCGATAGTTCTCAGGAAGATCAGGGAAGAGAGAGCGAGAATAATTCTAATTGCCCCCTTCTGGCCCAGGAGGCCTTGGTTCTCTCTCCTCAGGGCAATGTCAGTGACCGATCTTTGGGTGTTGCCAGTGGTTCCGGAGCTCCTTTCTCAAGGTCCATTTCATCATCCCAATTTGGAGACTCTTCATTTGACGGCGTGGAACTTGAGAGGGAGCTTCTGAGGGAAAACGTTTTTTCCAAGGCTTTGATATCTACCCTGTTAAAAAGCCAGAAGGAGGTCACTACAAGGATTTATGCTAAAATTTGGAAGAAATTCCTTACATTTTAACAGCAACCACTAGCAGACAAAGTTCCAATTCCGGCCATTCTGGAATTCCTACAGAAGGCTGGGAATTGGGCTTGGCAGTTAACACGTTGAGGGTCCACGGTTCAGACTTAGGGGCCTTATATAACAGTAATGTAGTTGGGAATAGATGGGTTGCTATGTTTATTAAAGCATGTCAGCGTTGTAACCCAGCCCAAATTGCAAGATTGCCCCCTTGGGATCTAAATTTTGTGCTCGAGGCGTTAACTGAACCTCCTTTCGAACCATTGGATTCTATTCCAATTAAAATTTTGACCTTAAAGACAGCTCTACTTTTAGCGTTAACATGTGCTAGGAGGGTCGGTGATATCCAAGCGTTATCAGTTGATCCTCCCTATCTAATAATTCTTCAGGACAAGATTGTCTTAAAACCAGATCCTGCATACTTGCCAAAGGTAGCATCTAGGTTTCATAGAAGTCATGAGATATTCCTACCATCCTTTTATGAAAATCCAGCTCCAGAACAGGAGGAAAAATGTCATACTCTAGATGTTAAAAGGGCAGTATTAGAGTATTTGAATAGGACACAAAGCTGGAGACAGAATATGGCTTTGTTTATTTCTTTCCAGAATTTAAGGAAAGGTTCAAGTGTCACAAAGAGTTCTATCGCTAGATGGATTAGGGATGCGATATGTCTTGCTTACTCCGCCAAAGGGGAGACACCACCAGAGGGCATCAAAGCGCACTCCACTCGGGCTATGGCATCATCTTGGGCGGAGAAGGCAGATGTTCCCATTGATATGATATGTAAGGCGGCAACTTGGTCATCACCTTCCACCTTTTATAAGCACTATCGCCTTGATCTATCTGCTAATTCCAGCTAACATTTTGGTCGTTCAGTACTTAGTGCTGTGGTCTCTCCCAGTTAAATAGTCTTTGAAAGTCTCTCATAGTGGGTGCTGTTGTGGCGATAGGAAAACCGGTTTTTACTTACCGGTAATAGGATTTTACAGAGTCCACGACAGCTCCTGTACATTCCCCCCTGTATTAAAATTGCTTATTCTTGCACTCTATTGGAAGGTGTGCCTTTAGAGATCACTTTATAGAGGTGATGGTATTTAGTATTGTTTAAGATATTATCATGTACTGATTCATTGGCGGTATCCCTTGTACTCTGGAACACAAACTGGAGGGCGAGGGGGACCGCCCCTTTTTAACCTGTAGGTTCCTGTCCTGATGGTGGGCGGATCCCCTCTCTTGTAGTGGGTGCTGTCATGGACTCTGTAAAATCCTATTACCGGTATGTAAAAAACTGTTTCTCCTATGCCTCATTGGGGGACACAGCAAGAACTATGGACCTGTGTCCCCCAATGATTGGCTCGGAGAAAAGGATTTTACGATGAGTACATAAATATATATATTTATAGACACACACACACACACACCTCTACTATGGAGTAGCATTGAAATAGTTTATGTAGCACAATAAAGGGCTGTAGTGACCACATGAAAGGATAGGCATGTGACATCACAGTAAACAATGTGTTATACTTAAGATAGGCACCTAAAGCATATTGTGTAAGTAAAAGCAGGTGATTACCCTTAGTACTGTCCAAAAACCCGCACTGCACCACAACCCCAACACGTGATTCGCGTCACTCACTTCCTCAGGGAGCGTCTGTCAAGTTAGTGAGACAAACCGCACTCAACAAATCCCATTGACTATAATGAGGTTTGTCAGTTTTATTCTGGAGAAAAGTCTGCAGTCCCACCATGTTACTACAGACTGCCAAGTCATGATTGTGTATAATACACACTGTCAGGATTCCTCTGTATTCATGGCGCAAGTTGTTGGTCACGTGCCACCTAGCCTCACCTGCCTTCTCTCATTAGAAGACCTCAGCTTTCAGATGAGACAAGGTGGCACGTGACTGTAAGTATACAAATGGCATATGTGTGGTTACATGATTACCACTCATACTGGTCATAGAGGGGAATCGTGACTGTGTGCACATCACAAACTGCTCTCCTATTGACTATTGCCTAGTGCTCAATCAAAATGGGGCCCCTGACACCCTCCATAACCTGCCATGTGAAAAACGCAACTGTTCCACATCATTTTCCGGGACAGCTGAGTATGTAAGTTTACTAAATGCTTATACACTACATATCAGCTTACTAATATGCATTATGCACTGGGCAGTTGCGTTTTTCACATGGCAGGTTATGGAGGGTGTCAGGGGCCCCATTTTGATTGCGCACTATGCAATTTCATGCCATGTATTAATCTAGTGATACGCATACCATACCAGGCATTTTGCATTGTATTCATAACAAGCCATTTGAGGACAATAGGAGAGCAGCTGATCCATTATCTATTGAGAAATGCAGTTATCAGTGTATAATATAATGCTCTTCAGTGGCTGTATATGCTTACTATTACTATACTACCTGGTATAATTTATTGTTCCCAACTATATGTACTGTGAGCTTTACCCTGCGTTTTTTCTTATTGTTGTGTATTTTAACGTTATTTACTGATTAAAATTGGTTTTAAAAAGAAAATTTTGACATAGTTTATGCCTCCTTTTTCCCCGATGATATTTTGGGGAATTTTGGTTTATTAACTAGCCTGTCACATGCAAACATTTTGACAGGATGTGCCACAGGAGAAGATGTTTTCATTCCAACAATTCCTCTCATTCCAACTGATTTGTCTTTTGATTTTAAACGCCTCCAGTTTCCTGTTCGACTGGCATTTGCTATGTCCATCAACAAGGCTCAGGGACAGTCCTTAAAAGTAGTTGGAATCGATTTACAATTTCCATGCTTTTCTCATGGTCAGCTTTATGTGGCCTGTTCAAGAGTTGGAACAGCCAAAAATCTGTTCGTCTTTGCACCTGAAGGAAAAACTAAGAATCTCGTTTATCAAAAGGCTCTCGAATAAGTAGTAGAAGATTACTTCACATTACTTGGCCAATTTAGTTAAATCTGTGTGGATATATCTCTGGTGTTGAAATATATGTTGTGAAATGCTTCTATTAGCTTAGTTTTTGCCTTTTAATAATTACATTTATATCGAATTGTTTTGTCGTTTTTGTATGCAGAATACATTTTTGTTAACACATTCTATTTTGCTAACAGCAGTTATTAACCCGGGCGAAGCCAGGTAGTACAGCTAGTTTTAATATAAAGTAGAAAAACTTTAAAGAAGGATTACACAGAAGAAGGATTAATCAAAGTAAATAGAGCAGCTTCATCAGGTCTCAGATCTATGAAATAGTGTATACCGACTATATTGTAAAATGTGGTGACCTATCTGATTAGCTTTATGGCGCAGAGACATCAGAGGGGCATTTTGTGCTCGGACTATGCGGCACGGAGGAGAGCAGCCGCTCCTGATGTGGCAGACTGACGCTCTTCATGTTTTACGTTGGCGGCTTTGAATTGAATAACCACATTTACTGCGAAGTTTCCTTCTAGAGTGCTCCAGGGGATATGAGCGGGCGAATGCTCACGAGCACCATTATTTATTAGCTCTCATATTACGTTGTGTTACATGTAAGTGATGCTTTTTCAAAACTTTTAACACTTTATTTGCAGATAAAATATAATTTTGTACTTTTTTTCTCTCTTTATTTTCTGGATAATAAACCAGCACAGATGGGAGTTGGAGAAGGAAAGTCTATAGGAGAATGGTTTGGACCAAATACTGTGGCTCAGGTTTTAAAGTAAGTAAAGCGCGCTGTCTGTCCATCATATAATGTCAACTATTTTGGCTATTAATTAAGTTTATCCATTTTTTATCACAGGAAACTCGCTCTGTTTGATGAGTGGAACTCCTTAGCTGTTTATGTTTCAATGGATAACACAGTGGTCATCGAAGATATAAGTAAGTGCATCTATCAAAATAATTGTTTTTAGCACCAATTTCAGTGGATAGAAGGAACCGAATTAAAAGAAAACTCTGGCAGTGTGGCTAGCAACAGATAATAATTGGACCTGCTCTTGCTGCATAGTGCAGTAATAGTACAGCGCTGACAGGAGTCGGTGTGCCGCTGCCGATTGTGGCTGTGCGCCTGCTCAGCATTGAATGCGGCAAGGCACACACAGTCGTATGCCAGTGTGCACCTCGCAGGATTCAGTAAGGAGGGGTGTGACTCTTAATGAATCAGGAGCGTCAGCTCCAACACACCTGATCAGTAAGCCAACAGGAGAATCGTCAGTCTTGATGCATCGTTACATGTGAAGAGTTCTCTACAGTTAGTTTTGTGTATAGGGTTAAGAACTAACAGGCAGGTAGGTAACAAACTTCATGTTCTGCACAGTGACCATCTCTGGTGGCGATTTCCCTGCTTTGTTTCACCTCTTGTCAACAGAGCAGCACTCTCTCTTCTGGTCTGCTCTGTTGAAGGGGCGTCACTGCAGACATCATACTGATTGACAGCCAGCTGCCCACAGGTAGGCAGGCAGCACGCTCCATCAGCAGCGAGGAAGAGGAGACGCTGTTCTGTTTACCCAACTACCTGTATTTTAGCTCCCAGCTCCATACCCAAAGGTAATAAATGTCCCAAATAACCCCTTTAATGCCCCATCTGCAAAATAGAGCAGTACACTGAACTATGGCTTACCAGACATCTCTCTCCTGGCGTCCCCGTACACAGGCGCTCGCTTTGCTGCGTACTGTGTGTTCTATGAGAAAGCCGCTGCCAGACTCCGCTGGTGACCGCGTATCTCACCGAGAACAAAAGGATTGGAAGTCTGAAATTGGACATGCTGGATCCATATGTCGCCCACCATTATCTGTTGGGGGCCAGTTGGGAGGCCCCATACACAGTAGACTGTCCGCTGGGCCCTACCACAACAGGCAGTAAGGACGTATAATGCCTAGATGCTTATCTATTAACAAATGGTATTGGTAATGTAGAATTGATAAAGGCTGACCTTAATGGACCAGTGTTTTTATTGTTTGTTTTTTTTAAAAAGCAAGAAAGGGTAAAGTCTCCGATATCCCATAGTACTATATGTATTATTGTTATGTTATAAATTGCTCCTCTTCGCTTTCTATACAATGACTATGCCATGTATGTACTGTATATACACTGTAGAAAGTATCCGCATTGACCTGGTGGTTGTTTCATTGCTGTAGGGAAAATGTGCCGCCATCGGCCTCATACGTGGAGCACCCTGCAGAGCGAGGCTTACACACACCAAAGTGCTTGGAGCAGAGGTAGAGACACATCAGATCCGCGGGCTGCGTGGAGACCGCTGCTGCTAGTCGTACCTCTGCGCCTAGGAATTAACCAGATTAATCCTGTGTATATCGATGCTTTTAAGGTAAGTCCGCTCCTCACATGTTATGGTTTTTAGAAGATAAACTATTCTATACAGGTATATGGATACAACCTGTGGCAATAGTTTCTAACTAAATATATGTATTGTTGGATAAAATACATTTTGCAATTGAATTTGGGTAAATATTTTTTCTTTCAGCCTTCTGGAGGCTCTGTATTGCACTGGCTATTGCTGGCTGCAGAGTGAGTCCGCTCCGAATCCAACATGGGATTCTTAGTTACCCCATCATTCTGACAAGAGGCAAACGTGCTGGGATAAGGTGTTTTCTCTATCGCCTTTCATTGGGGGACACAGGAACCATGGGTGTATGCTGCTGCCACTAGGAGGCTGACACTATGCAAATAAAAAAGTTAGCTCCTCCTCTGCAGTGTACACCCTACCGACAGGAAGTAGGATATTCAGTTTAGCTTAGTGTCAGTAGGAGGTGGACACGGGTCTTTCATTAGACCCTTATCTACCTCAATGTGCGTCTTTTCTTTTCAGGTTTCCGGAGGGATACAGGGTGAACAGTCACACCTGTACTCCCACAATACGGACTATGAGTACGGCGTGTACTGCCACCCCGTATCCTCATAGATCCCTCTCCAGGACCAAGAGCCTAGCACACAAGCGTGCTCAGAAGTCCGGTCCTGGCTCCGTCCCCCACCCACTCGCCCACCAGAGCCTGTCGGTTGGAGGAGACGAGGTCGTCCACCAGCTCCCTGGACGTCTGATATCTTCCCCGGATTGAGGTTAGTCAGAACGGCGTGGGATATTTTAGGTGAGTATTCCACATACCCCCCCATGCTGTTCCGCCTGAGAGCCTCCACTAATCCGGGGTGGTCACTGGAGCAGTCCTAGTTCAGTGCTGCGCAGTTTTTCCCCAGGCTGCCTTGGCCTGTCTGGCGCCTTATTGGCCCCACGCGTGGCACCCGCGCTACTTTGGTGGCCGCATCTCTGAGCCTGGCTTATAGGTAACCACGCTGCCTTTTTCCTGCCGCACTGTGTTCTGACGCTGCGCCGCGGCCGTGCAGCCAGCCGCGCCATTTCCTCCCCCGGCGCTGCCCCCTTTCTGGCAGCCGCACCGGCTTCCTCCTGCAGCCGCACTTTTCTATCACAGCGTGGCTGCCTTGCAGGCAGCCGCGCCGCTTTCTTGTGGCCGCACTTTCTCTCCCGCAGCGGCGGCCTTGCAGGCAACAGCGCCGCCTTCTCCTGCGGCTGCGCTGCGCCTGTATTTGCAAGGTCACCGCACCGTTTTTTCCCGACGACCGCGTCCCTCCCCGGCGGCCGCCGGCCCCAAATTTAGGCCCCGGCTTCTTCTGGGGCCTACTTCCGGCGCCGCGTCTCCTCACTTCCTTTCCCTCAGGCGGGCTTTTCTCCCGCCCGGCTTTCATCGGCGAGCTCCGCCCCCGGCGCCATCTTGGTGCACCTGGCCTGGCGGTTAGCCCCGCCCACTTTTTCCTGCGCCCCTGAAAGGGTTTTTTCGGCATCAGGACCACCTGGCGCTGGCTCCTCAAAGCGCATAGCCTGGCGTCCTCATCCCTTGCGGTTCAGCATTGCAGCCGATCCCGGACAGAAGAGTGTCCCAGAAGTCTGCTCTGTCTGCCTGCACCCCTGCGTTAAGGACCATCGACATCATGGAGTGCAGCTTTCCATCCATCACCTGTTGTGAGTAGCTCTGATGCAGACTGACTCTCTCCTCTGCTTTCCTGTCCCCTAACCTTCTGGCTTCTTCAGGGGTTACTTCGCCATGTCCAATCTTAAGGGAAGTCGCTTTTGTCCTCCCTCTTCTGGCTTAGTCTAACACTTTGCGTGTTCACCTTAGGCCCACCGCAGCGTCTGCCGTGAGTACCTCTGCACCGCAGACTGATACTCTCCCCTTCTGATTTTTTTCCTCGGACCCGTTCGGTCTAATTTTAAGGGAGGTCGCTTCCGACCTCCTACCTTTTCTCAGGCAGGCCTGCAGCAACCCACATTATGCTCACCGCCCAGGACCCCCCCCCTGCTGCTCCGCCTCAGAGCAAAGTCCCCATCCTCTCTGTCTCTATCAGTAGCGGATCTCACACGGGTGTCCCAGATCCTTGTGTCCGTGCCTGATCGGTTGCCCCTGCAGACTTCCGTAGTAGCCAGCGGGTCGCAAGAAGCTCCGTCCAAGTCTTCTAATACAGGCCGCGAAAGATCCAGACAGGAACGCCGGTCTGAGTTCTCTTCTTGGTCCATTTCGCCCCACGGTCCTTCTCTGTGGTCGACTTCCCCCTGGTCTTTCCCCCCGGAGTCAGGCGAGGCTTTCTCTGATGCGCCTTCAGAGGATAATTTGGGTCCGGATTCGAACCAAATCGCTAACATGAGGGATATGGTTCAAAGCCTCATTGGAGCGACCAATCAGACCTGTGGCATCAAAGATTCCTCTACGAAACCCGCAGATCAGGCGGTTTCGTTTAGACGGTCTAAACTACCTCCCAAGGTATTTGCTCCTCATCCTGAATTCGAGGAGCGTCTGGCCAGAGAAAGAGCGAATTCGACCAGACGTTCTCAAGGAGACAAGCGTCTTGGAGTCTCATGTCTCTTTCCTCCGGATCTCATTGCCAACCAGAATGAGAGGCGTTAGAGAACGACCTCTCCCCCTGTGGATCCGTCGGCTGCTAGACTTGCCACCAACACAGTCCTTACGCTGTCCGGTGGGGCGGCTCTGAAAGATTCCATCGATATGATCATGGAATCCTTCGTGAAGTCGGCTTTCGAAACTGCCGCATCATCCCAATGCCCGGCTTTGGCTTCCACTTGGGTTTCGAAGTCTGTATCCGAGGGGCTAAACAACTCCATTGGGGCATTCAAGCTGGATCTCCATCAGGCCGGCTGGCGGAACTTGCCACCCAGATTACTCACGCCGGGGAATAATTTGGTCCCTGGACGTCGCGTCTTCTGCCGCATAGGCGCCCAGTAATGTTGTTGCCAGCCGTCGCACCGTTTTGGCTCAAGAGTCATCAAAGAAGTCCCTTACGAGCCTGCCTTTTAAAGGTTCACGTCCTTTCAGTTCCAAGCTGGACCAAATTATTAAGGACGCCACTGGCGGCACCAGTCCCCTTCTCCAGACCTCGCCTACTTCCCCTTAGGCGGCTACTTCGGTCTTTTCGACCTTTTTCGTAAGTTTTGCGGCATCAGATCCTTCTTCGAATCAGCAGAGGCCACAGGTACGTTAAGAGAAGAAGGTATTCTTCGACTCACTCTTTCCTGGTGTGCCCGCTACTCCTAAGGTGGATTCTCCAGGTCCTGGACTGGAAGTTCCACCTAGGCATGACCCACGACTAGACCCCAGCCCGTTTCTCAGGCTGGGCAACCGTCTTCTGTTCCTCAGGGACGTCTGGGTCTCCTCAGTAGAGGATGCATGGGCCAGGGCACTTGTATCCTCTAGATACAAAATCTTAATTTCACGGTCCTGGGATCGTTGTCTTCGAATCCCAACCTCCAAGAGACCCCGCTCTGGTCCCGGGTTTCTTTAGAGCCATTATTTCCCTCCTTAAATCCGGGGTAATCGTTCCCGTCCCAGAACAGGAACGGTTCAACAGTTCACAGGCTTCTCTTCGAATCTTTTTGTACTGACAGAGGACGACAAGGTTCGTCCTAGTCCGGATCTCAATTTGCTGAACAGGAAGTTTCGTCAGAGACACTTCAGGATGATATTGCCTCGTTCAGTAATCGCTTCCATGGAGGCTCAGGAATTTCGGCTTCAGGCTCCCGAAAGTCTATCCACCTTTCCCGACATTCTAGCCGTTGCAGGTGGCTCGTCAATAGGAAGAAGTTCCGTCTTGTTAAGCGCCTCGTATCTCCGGGCATGTTCTTCGACACTTGTCGGACCAGAGTCTTCCTTCCCGAAGACAGGATATCCCTCCTTTGTCAGGAAGTTCGCTTGCTCCTGGGTTTTCGGCTCCCCTCCTTTCCGATGGGCCTTAAAGGCCCTAAGGAGGTTAGTTGCAACATCGGAAGCAATTTTACCTTCGCCGTTTCATTCAAGACTTCTTCAGCAGGCTATTCTATCACAGGGGACATGTCTGTCTTCTCCCTGCATCGTCCGATCCGGTTTTTCTGGGTCAAACGGTTCCTCGACTGGTGGCCGAGGTCACTTCTCTTATGCCAGAGTGGATCCTTCACAGCATATCCTTCCTTCCAGTTCCCTGGCAGGTGGTGACGACGGACGCCGGCCCGCTCGGCGGAAGCGCGGGGCTTTGCCTCCTGTTCTTTCAGGGTTGTTGGTCGGCGCAGGAGTCCTCTTTGCCGATCAATGTCCTCGAGTTCAGGATCATCTTTCTGTCTTACCTTCACTGGGTAAGGATTCTCAGCAGCCTGCCAATTCGAATCCAGACAATGACACACCAGTGGCATGTCTACCACCAGGGGTGGACTTGGCGTTCTCTGGCCTCGGCCGAGATTCCAGGATCCTCCTTTGGACAGAGGCAACGGTCCTGGTGAGCTCTGCAGTGCATGTCCCCGGCGTGGACATTTAGGCCGCGAGGGCCTCGCGGCAGGGGAATGGCCCTTCAGGAGGTTTCCTATCGGATTGCTCTTCCATGGGGGACTCCAGTGGTGGACCTCATGGCGTCCTGATTGAACAGGAAGGCCCCTCGGGTCGGCCCAGGGTCCCGTGATCCTCTCGCAGTGGTGTCACTCTGGCCATTCCTTGGTTGCAGTTCGTGCTCCCCTATCGGTTCCCACGCCTTCCCTTGCTTTCCAAGCTGTCGAAAAAAGATCAAGGCTGGATGGGTGCCGGTCATTCTGATCGTCCCAGATTGGCCCAGGAGATCTTGATTTGCAGACATCGTCAATCTTCTCGCGGACACCCCGGGCGCCTTCCCAACGGACCCGATCTACTGTCTCAGGGTCCATTCTGCCACCCGAATTATCGGTCGCTCAGTTTAACGGCGTGGCTGTGGACTCCACAGTTCTAAGAGCGTCCGGTCTTTCGGCCCAGATGGGTCACTCTATAATCCAGGCTGGGAAGCCTTCGTCTTCTTCCAGGATCTACTATCGTACCTGGAAGGCTTACTTTCGTTGATGCGGGTCCAACCGCTTTTCACCTATGTCCTTTTTCCCTGCCTTCCATTTGGTTTTCCTTCAGGCAGGACTGGATTCGGGCTTTGCTCTCAGTTCCCTAAAGGGCCAGGTTCCTGCGCTCTTCTTCCCTTTTAAGAAGACGTTATCTTCTCAGCCACAGGTTGACCTTACTTCAAGTAGTAGCCCACGCGGTCCCTCCGTACAGGGCCTCTGTGGATTCATGGGGTTTAAAGGTTGTGTTGGTTGTTCTTAGGGGTTCTCCCCTTTGAGCCTTTCAGGGAGTTTTCCCTGTCAGTTCTATCTCGGAAGGTGGCTTTTCTCAGGTCTATCCCTTCGATCCGCCGCGTTTTTGAGTTGGCGGCCATTTCTTGCCGACCTTTTTTCTTGATTTTCCACCAGGACAAGGTGGTCCCAGGCCTCCACCTTCCTTCCTTTTTCGAGGTGGTTTTCATCTTTCCACCTCAACGAGGACATCGTTCTACCTTCCTTTTGTCCAGCTCCGACTCATCCTCTGGAGCGATCGTTGAACAGGCTGGGCCTCGTCAGGGCAGTGAGGATCTCCCTGGCTAACACGGCTGCTTTCTGAAAGATGGATTCTCTTTTCGCCATCCCTGATGGCGTTAATAGAGGTCTGCTGGCTTCCAAGGCGACTATTGCTCGCTCTATCAGAACGGCTATTTTGGAAGCTTACCGGGTCAAGAACAAGAGTGCCCCCTCCTGAGAAAGGCTCACTCTACCCGGGCAGTCGGCGCTTTCAGTGCGGTACGTCATGGGGCCTTCGCCGACGACTTTGCAAAGCGGCTACCTGGTCTTCCATCTACATGTTTCGCCGAACTACGGCGGACTCCAGCCTGGGCAGAAGGATCCTGCAGGCGGCAGTGGTGAGTCCTCGGACTTGATGGAAGTCTGTTTTTTCCCACCCCAGGGACTGCTTTGGGACGTCCCATGGTTCCTGTGTCCCCCAATGAAAGGCGATAGAGAAAACAGGATTTTTGGTTGCTTACCGTAAAATCTGTTTCTCGGAGCCTTCATTGGGGGACACAGCACCCTCCCAGGTTGAACAGCTCTGTTTACCGTTTACGTTTGAGTTCTTTGAACACTCTTTGAGTGTTTGAAACTGTTAATCTATGGAGCGCCGTGGAATTTGTTGGCGCTATGTAGATAAAGTTTATTATTATTATATTATTATTCTTTCTCTTTTACACGTTGCTTCTCCTACTGCTTTCTCACTAACTGAATATCCTACTTCCTGTCGGTAGGGTGTACACTGCAGAGGAGGAGCTAACTTTTTTATTTGCATAGTGTCAGCCTCCTAGTGGCAGCAGCATACACCCATGGTTCCTGTGTCCCCCAATGAAGGCTCCGAGAAACAGATTTTACGGTAAGCAACCAAAAATCCTGTTATCTGAGCATGCTCGTGTGCTAGTGGTCACTTTGGCATGCTCGAATAATATGTTTGAGTCCCCGCGCCTGAATGTGTTGTGACTGTCGAACAGCCGTGGGACACGGAGCCGTGTGGGCTTGGAACATATTATTCGAGCATGCTGAAGTTACTCGGTTAGCACCTGAGTATGCTCGGATAACACATGTTTGCTCATCACTACTTAGAACTCTTTTCTCCCTTCTTTTGAGCTCATCAGGACTCATCACTGACTACAAAATTCAGCTGAACTTTCATGTGATCACAAATCAGCTGAGAGGAGCTCAGAAGAACAAGGTTAAGATTTGCAAACTATCATGTCAAAATAAGCTCACTGACAGATTCTCCGTAAACTCCATCTGCAGCAAGCAAAACACAGAGGCTATCAAAGGCTGACTGTGCAAATCCATATCCTTTAATAATTATTTGATTACCAACGATTTTACTCTTGTGACTTTACTTGTGATCAGCTGAAGTTCTCAACGCGAGGTTTCCCCTTTCTAATCCATACGTCCAAACAGTGTATGTGAATAGGGACTATCGAGACTGGATCCCTACAAGAGCTGTTGGCATACAACAATGCCGGTCTTACAAGTAATACACACAATCCGCTGTCCCTGACCTCAGTGTGCATGATGAGGTCAGGCAGCGATCAGCCGTGCGGTGGGTGGTCTGCTTTATATGCCACTGATGGTCCAGCTGTAACATTCGCACAACTTTCTCTCTACAGGAATGTTTTAAAATGCCGCAGTCACTAGGAGCGCTAGGTGGAAAACCAAATAATGCCTATTACTTCATAGGCTTTTCAGGTAAGCTGACAATGAACTGTGGGGCAGGGAACTATTAATTACTGGAGGGCATATCTTGTGACCTTGGAGAACCTGTTCCTCCTGCAGCTATTCAGGTCAGGTCCAGAACTGGTGGCATTAATGGCACCACCATCCACTTAAAGGTACCATCACATTTAGCGACGCTGCAGCGATATAGACAACGATGCCGATCGCTGCAGCGTCGCTGTTAGGTCGTTGGAGAGCTGACGTCACCGCTGTGCTCTCCTTTACGGCCGGCCGGCGCTGACACAGTGCAGGGAAGCTGAGGCCGGGGGACAAACACCGGAAGGTAAGTATGTACTGTTTGTTTTTTTTTAACTTTTACAATGGTAACCAGGGTAAACATCGGGTTACTAAGCGCGGCCCTGCGCTTAGTAACCCGATGTTTACCCTGGTTACCAGTGAACACATGGCTGGATCGGCGTCACACACGCCGATTCTGCGATGACAGCAGGTGATCAGCGACCAAAAAAAGGTCCTGATCATTCCCAAGCGACCAACGATCTCCCAGCAGGGGCCTGATCGTTGGTCGCTGTCGCGCATAACGATTTAGTTAACGATATCGTTGCTACGTCACAAAAAGTAATGATATCGTTAACGAAATCGTTATGTGTGAAGGTACCTTAACAATTGTGCATAACTCATGATGGGGTTTGATCCTGCAGACCATGGCTGACATGCAATGAAGTCAGGGGAAAGCAGACATCATTAATAAACTTGTATCCTCTGCAGCCGTATTCTTTATTCATTACTTATTGAAAGATGTATAGTCCAATGAATAGATTATTTTCCAAACTATTAATGAGGCAAGAACAATGAACATGAGTCCATCCGTAATATACAATTTACACATACTTTATTTTAGTGTCTTTTTTTTTTTTTTTTTTGCGAAGGTGATGAGCTTATTTACTTGGATCCTCACACAACGCAGATGTTTGTGGAGTCAGAAGAAGCCGGCACAGTGCAGGATCACACTTACCACTGCCAAAAAAATCCTAATAGGATGAAAATTCTGAATCTGGACCCTTCTGTGGCATTAGTAAGTACATTTAAGGCTAACCCAATCTTAATGGCATTGATGCAGTATCAAGACATAGCCACGTTAAAAGATGTATATAATTACGAGTCATGGATTTATCACATGCTCGGGTGAATCCGACCGTATGACATCAGTAATCACAACCCTGTATTTCAGTACATTGATGACTATGGAGTGAATGTTGTTTGACTATCTGCATTTCAAGTGTTTATCTTATTTAATTGACTTGTGATATCTTTGGTAAGTCTGTTTTGCCATCTTTCCCAGGGTTTTTTTTGCAAAGAAGAAGCAGATTTTGATACCTGGTGTACTACTGTAGAGAAAGTAAGTTTTGTTTGTTTGTTTTTGCCGATACATATTTCGAACCTCTACGCTTAGCACAACGTGAGCCCCCTGTACACTCCATAGATGCCGGCTGTGCTACATCACCATCGTCTGTCTGTGATAGCAGCATTATTCAGACAATATAAATATTTCAATAAAGACCACAAAATCACATTGTTTGTTAATTTTTGAAATAATTAAATTACATTTTATTGCATGAAATAAATATTTGAGGTACCAACCAGCAAACATTGTGGCTCTGTCTTGATAGTTTTTCTTTAAGAATGCCTCCTACTCTGCACTCATTACTTGCATTAATTGCACCTGTGTGAACTCGTTACTTGTATAAAATACTCCTGTCCACACACTCAATCACACTCCATCAACCAATCATACCCCAACCTTTCCACTATGGCCAAAACCAAAGAGCTGTCTAAGGACACCAGGCACAACATTGTAGACCTGCACAAGGCTGGGATGGGCTACTGGACAATAGGCAAGCAAATTGGCAAGAAATCCACAACTGTTGGCACAATTATTAGAAACGCAAGGTGACTATCAATCTTCCTCAGTCTGAGGCTCCATACAAGATCTCGCCTTGTGTGGTAAGGATGATTCTGAGAAAGGTCAGGAACCAGCCCAGAACTAGGACCTGGGCCACAGTCTCAAACATTACCCTTAGTAATACACTACACTGTTATGCATTAAAGTCCTGCAGGGCACACAAGGACCAAGTATTTTAGTCAATTATTTGTTTAATCTCTTTCCCTTATACTATTTTATCAGTTATTTTGAATGTAAATACAATGTATTGAATATAATATTTTATGTCATATTTATAGATGCATACCAAATGTTTATATTCTTTTTTTATTGCAGGAAATATTAAAGAAGCGGAGTTTACGGATGTTTGAACTTGCACCAAAGCACCCTCCACACTGGCCTCCATTCATACCGCCAACCAAGCCCGAGGTCTCCACAACAGGTGCAGGTTAGTAAAATGAACGACATTTGACATGTTCAGCTGAGCAGAAAAAAAAACCTTAGATGAGTGCATTGCAAAACTAACGCTGTGGCCCCTTCTTCCTGAGGACTTTGGTGGTCCGAGCGGTTGGCCCTGACCCATCAGATAGTGACAGACCATAACTTTGAGATGCGAAAACCTTTGCATGGGTGCATTCATCACTTCCATAGTGTTTCACAAATGTGGATCTTGTTTTCCTTGCATATCGGTATTACATATAGCTTGATGAACCCCGATAATGAAATTTTGGGTATTGGACAAAAATTATTTTGTTGTCCACTGTTTTACGCAAACAATTTCTATCTGCTGATATTTACATTGTCTTTAGTGCAAGAATACCCTCCAGCTACACTTACAGAGGAAACCTGAATTTTATTGTATTATTATATTTATTGGCACTAAGAATACATACACTACAAGGACACAACTATTGGGACACCTACAAATTTAATGACTTCACATTCTAAAGCCATGGACATTAATATGGAGTAGGTCCTCCCCTGATTTTTGCTGCTACAAAAGCCTCCATTTTTCTGGGAAGGTTTTCTACAAGATTTTGGAGGTGTTAGTGGATGCATTTGCTCAGAAGAACCTTTCTAAGTTCCCTGATGTTGGATGAGCTTGCCTGGCTTGCAATCTCCGTTTTAGTTAATCTGAAAGGTGTTGGGATGTGGTTGAGGTCCGGGCTCTCTTTGATCAATCATGTTCTTTCGCACCAATCTCCACTAACCATGGCTTTATGCACCTTGATGTGTGCACTGCAAACAATGCTGCTGGAACAGAAGAGCATCTTCCCCCAAACTGTTCCTGCAAAGTTGGAAACATACAATTGTCCAAAATGTCTTCATTTGCTGAGCCATTAAGATTTCACTTCACTGGAATGAAGGGACCTAAGCCAACCCCTGAAGGACAACCCCCATTATTCCTCCTTCACCAAACGTTTATAGCTGGCAAATTTTCTCCTGACATTTATCAAACATGCACTCTTTCATCATTTTGCCATATAGAAATGTGCAAATCATCACTCCACTGCTCCAGAGTCCAGTGTTGGAGCTTTACACCACTCCATCCGATGCTTGGCATTGTGCTTGGGGATGTAAAGCTTGCATGCATCTGCAAGGCCATGAAGCTCCTGGTGCTCAGTTTTTCTTCTGATGTTAATACCAGAGATGGTTTGGACTCTACACTTTCTGCTGTCTGCTCCTCAGCATTCGGTGACCCTGCTCTGTAACTTTACATGTTCCTCCCGCCTTGTGGCTGAGTTGGTGTGGTTTCTAAGCGCTTCCACTTTTCCATTATTCAACTATCATCTATAAGTGAGACAATTCGGAAAGAACAAATATCATAGACTGACTTGTCACACCGATGGCCCCTATTACAGGACCACACCAGTGTCAGTGAGAACTTTATGTTAACTTATTCTTTCACAAATGTTTGGCACGGTGAAGGGCTGGATTATAAAGTCTTTCTGGTGTCTTTAGAGATCTGTTGAACAGCTGATTTCTGCAAGTATGATCTATACTTTGCACTGTGATTTCCTTTCTATCTCAGCAATTTGGCCACACAGGTTTTGTCAGGAACTCAAGGTGCAGGGTTGTTACCAGGAACTTTAGGGCCTCATACTGGCAACATTTTCAGGCCCCTTGAACCTTCGACAGTCCAACCGCACACTCTTGGAAAAACCACTCCTTCACCACAAACTCACCAATCACACATTAACAGTTCCCAATTGAACACCATATCACATACATAGCCATACCCTACTCTGACCTATTAAACAGTTCTTAAAATATACAATACTCTTTTTAGGTGTTTTTTTTTGCTTTTAAAGGAATGTGTCATATGCATTTTTTTTTTAAATGACCAGTTATACCACATACAAGGGAAAAATATCACCACACCATGACCAGACCACATATTACCACCACATAGTGACCAAATAATACCACATACAAGGGACAAATACCACCACACTATGACCAGACCACATATTACCACCACATAGTGACCAAATAATACTACATACAAGGGACAAATACAGCCACATCATGACCAGACCACATATTGCCACCACATCGTGACCAAATACTACAATACTAATCATTAATAAAAAAAAAAAAACCTCAATACTAATATTACCATAAGTGCCATTATACACAGGAGCTCTGTAAATAGTTTACAATGTATAGTGTCAGTGTACGGGCAAAACAGTGATCACCTGTGATATTATACACAGGTACGCTATATACTATATATAGAACACAAGTAAAACAGAGATCACCAGCAACATTATACACAGGAGCTCTGTACATAGTATGTAGTGTCAGTGTACAGATAATACATGGATCACTAGTGACATTATACACTGGAGCTCTGTATAAAGTGTCAGTGTACAGGTAATGTACACTCCCTCCATAAGTTTTCTATGAGAATAAGGTCTGGAGACTGGCTAGGCCACTCCATGACCTTAATGTGCTTCTTTTTGAGCCACTCCTTTGTTGCCTTGGCTGTATGTTTTGGGTCATTGTCTTGCTTGAAGACCCAGCCATGTCCCATTTTTAATGTCCTGGTGGAGGGAAGGAGGTTGTCGCTCAGGATTTTACTGTACATGGCTCCATCCATTCTCCCATTGATGCAGTGAAGTGGTCCTATGCCCTTAGCAGAGAAACACCCCCAAAACATAATGTTTCCACCTCCCTGCTTGACAGTGGGGACGGTGTTCTTTGGGTCATAGGCAACATTTCTCTTCCTCTAAACACGGCAAGTTGAGTTAATGCTAAAGAGCTCAATTTCTCCTTCGCCTCATTGGGGGACACATGACCATGGGTTATGCTGCTGTCACTAGGAGGCCGACACTAAGCTGAGACAAAAAAAGGTTAGCTCCTCCCCTGCAGTATACACCCTCGTACTGGCTTCCAGATACCCAGTTTAAGCTTAGTGTCCGTAGGAGGCACACTGATTTTTATTTTCACGAATTTTTTCCTTTTAATCTATTCCGGACGAAGGGGGCGACGGGTCCTTTCTAGGTCCGATCTCCCCCGAACCAACAACAGGCGAGCACGGGAGTTTTACCTCTCCGTATCCTCTCCTGCGACGTGGGAGCCACTGCCTGAGCTGACATTTTTTGGGCGACGGTTTCTCCCCTAATAGGGCCCCGATCTCCCCTTTTTTATACAGACGAGCACTGGGTTTTCCTCCAGTATCCTCCTCTGCAGCCAGGCCTTTTTTATGCCGGACATATGCCCTGTCCACCAGGTTCTACCCTCGGCTGTACAGTGGCCCTATCCCCGTGGCGTCCGTGCAGACCACACTGCATCACCAATGTTCTGTGTGACTCAGGTGGTGGACGGTTCCTCTCCACCCCTCTCTCTCAGGGGCTGGTGGATTGAGGCTTCCCATTCCCTGCACCGTCCCAGCCATCCTAAGGTTCCTCTCACCTCCATAGGGTAAGTGTTCCGTGGGGGATGGGGGGGTCACAGCGGTCGGAGGGCTCCTCCTCATCTGGCACATTGGCGGGCTGCAGCGCAGTATGGTGGGCCGAGACGTCGGCCTTTTGCGGCCGCGCGCCGGCCCGAGGCCGCAAATTTAGCCCTCGGCTTCGGCCTGGCCGCTGGTCGCTGCCGATAGGCTCCGCCCACTCCTGCGCGTCATCGGCGGCGCCGCCCCCCGGTCCCTGGCGCTTCTCACAGCCGCCGAGATCTCTCCTCTGATCTCGGCGGCCATCTTGGTCCACACATACACGCCGCAGCTCCAGCTCTGCTGCATCACGGAGGCACAGCGCCCACGTGCAGCTCTAGCTCGGCAGCTCAGTTCTCTGGATTCACAGCTCGGCTCCCCTGGACAGCGGGACACAGGACCGGGGTAAGGAGACATCGTCAGCTTCTCCTCTGCAGCGCCGCCCTCTGCTTCCCAGGCCAGATTATAGCCCCTGTGGTTTTTGTGCATTAGAGTCATGTCGCAGACTAGATCTAAAAAATCCTCTAAGGTGCATACGACCTTTTTTTCTGCGTGTACCACCTGTCAGGCCCCTCTTCCTAGGCCTCAAAGTTCCCCTCTCTGTTCTGCCTGCGATGCCCCATGTGCCCAGGAGCCCTCCACCGCCACCGACTCTGGTGTACCTAGTCCCCCCCCCGTGGGTCGCTTCTCTCTCTCAATCCGTGGATTTTTTAGCCAACGCCATTAAATCCATTCAAAATCCTCCCGGGGAACGAGGCAACCCGTTACAGGCGTTAAGAGATCCCTCCATAGCAGGGGAATCGTCGGTCAGCAGGGGCCGCTCTCTCCATAAAGAGGCTCGGTCATCCCGAAAGCGGATCCGCCCTACCTCTCCTGAACGCTCTCCTCACTGTTCAGAATCTGGCAGCTCCCCCTCTCGCTCACCCTCTTTGGGGGCTCACAGCGTTCCCGACTCTGAACATGAGTCCGAGGTATCATTGGACCCGGAGGCTCCGGAGTTCAGAGCTACGGTCGACTCCCTCATTGTAGCAGTCAATCACGCTCTTAAAGTGGAGGATGACTCTAATTCCGCTCCGGAACACGCGGTCTCTTTTACCAGATCCAAACGTTCCCACAAATCCTTTGCCTCTCATCCAGCCTTTCTGGATATAGTCAGGCGTCACAGGGAGCATCCAGATAAGCGGTTTACGGGTAAGAAGAATCTGCTATCAAAGTACCCCTTCTCAGCGGATCTCGTGAAAGACTGGACGGATCCTCCCTTAGTAGATCCGCCGGTCTCGCGCCTAGCTTCTAAAACGCTTCTCTCAGTTCCGGAAGGCGCGTCAATTAAGAGCCCCACCGAACGCCAGATAGACTCGCTAGCTCGTTCGGTGTATGAAGCCTCTGGCTCTTCCCTGTCCCCCTCCTTCGCAGCGGCTTGGGTGTCCAAGGCTATGGTTTCCTGGGCGGATGCTCTAGCGAAATCCATTAACGAACAGGACCTCCCGTCTGATATGGCAGACCTAGCCAAGCAGTTAGCCATGGCTAGCGATTATGTGATGTTCGCATCCCTCGACGCGGCGAATTGCGCAGCTTCCGCGGCTTCCAACGCCATCGCTATCAGAAGGGCTCTTTGGCTCAGAGATTGGCGCGCAGATTCCTCCTCTAAGAAATCTCTGATCTCCCTCCCTTTTCAAAGCGGGCGTCTTTTCGGCGAAAAGCTTGACCAGCTTATTTCCGACGCCACAGGGGGAAAGAGCAAGTTCCTTCCCCAACAGAGGCCCAAGGCGGCCTTCCAACGCCAGCCTTACTTTCGCTTTCGGCCCTTTCGTACCAGCCCAGCCTGGTCCAATCCTACCGGTCTTCCAAGATCGGACCGAGCCGCTCGCACAGACAGAGACGCTCGTCCCTCCTTCAGGCCTATTCCTTCCTGGCGCGGGAAACCGAGACAACCCAGATCCTGAGGGTCCAGACCTCCCAGATTCCCGTCTCAATGACTCGGGAACGACGCCAGTCGATACCTTCAGAGTAGGCGGACGCCTGCTCCTTTTTCAGCAAGCCTGGCTCTCCGTCGTGCACGACGAATGGGTCAGGGATCTGGTATCGTCAGGCTACAAGATAGAGTTCTCCTCTCCTCCCCCAACTCGGTTTTTCCCCTCTCGTCTTCCCAGCTCGGCAGCTCAGTCTCGCGCCCTTCTTTGCGCCATTCACACCCTCCGCCAGAGCGGGGTCATTGTCCCGGTCCCGGAACACGAGAGGTTCAAAGGTTTCTACTCAAACCTCTTCGTCGTGCCAAAGAAGGACGGAAAAGTACGGCCCATTTTGGATCTGAAGCTCCTGAACAAGTGCGTAAGAGTCCGGCATTTCAGGATGGAATCGCTCAGATCGGTCATCTCTTCGATGGAAAGAGGGGAATTTCTGGCCTCGCTAGACATCAAGGATGCCTATCTTCACATCCCGATTTTCCCGCCTCATCAAAGGTTCCTCCGCTTTGCCATTCGGGAGGACCACTTCCAGTTCACGGCCTTACCCTTCGGTCTCGCCACTGCGCCCAGGGTATTTACCAAGGTCATGGCGGCTGTCATGGCCATTCTTCATTCTCGAGGAGTCGTCGTGTTACCTTACTTAGACGATCTCCTCATAAAGGGCCCGTCTTTTCAAGCCTGCGAGTCAAGCGTCCACATTACCCTGGATTCTCTTTCGCGCCTAGGTTGGTTGATCAACTGGGACAAACCCGCTCCCGTTCCGGCCCGTCGGATCTCCTTTCTGGGAATGATCCTGGACACTTCAAGGGGACTGGTCTTGCTTCCTCGGTCCAAGGCCCTAGCACTTCAGAAGGGAGCCCGAACGCTCTGTCATCCCCGCCCGCGAACCATTCGGTTCGCCATGAAGATTCTGGGAAAGATGGTTGCCACAATCGAAGCAGTTTCTTTTGCTCAACTCCATCTCCGTCCCTTGCAACAGGCTTTGCTGGACAGCTGGGACAGGAGTATCTCATCTCTCGACCGCCCTTGTCCCCTGTCCCCGCGGGTCAGACAATCTCTCGTATGGTGGACCCTGGGCCCATCTCTTCTCCAGGGGAAGTCCTTCCTCCCGATCCGCTGGTTAGTGGTAACTACCGACGCCAGTCTTCTTGGCTGGGGGGCGGTGTTCCTCCACCACTCTGCCCAGGGCCGCTGGACAGTTCGGGAATCCAAACTCCCCATCAACATCCTGGAGATTCGTGCTATCAGACTTGCTCTGAGTCGCTTTCACGCCCTGCTCGCGGGTCACCCAGTACGTGTCCAATCGGACAACGTCACAGCGGTGGCTTACATCAACCACCAGGGGGGTACCCGCAGCAGGGCGGCGATGCAGGAAGTCTCCCTCATCCTTCGTTGGGCCGAAACCAACCATTCCATCATCTCTGCGGTGCACATTCCGGGAGTCGAGAACTGGGCGGCGGACTTCTTGAGCCGCCAGGGCCTTGCCTCGGGGGAGTGGGAACTCCACCCAGAGGTTTTTCACCAGATCTGTCTTCGCTGGGGGACCCCGGACGTGGATCTGATGGCGTCCAGATTGAACGCCAAAGTCCACAACTTCATTGCTCGATCTCGGGATCCCCAGGCCATTGGAGTGGACGCGCTGATCTCTCCGTGGCATCAATTTCAGCTCCCATATGTGTTCCCTCCCCTTCCCTTACTGCCGAAGGTGATCCGAAAGATCAAGACGGAGGGAGTTCCAGTCATCCTGGTCGCCCCAGACTGGCCTCGTCGCGCTTGGTACGCGGAGCTCGTTCAGCTCGTAGCCGACGTTCCCTTGCGGTTGCCAGACCGCCCAGACCTGCTTCGCCAAGGACCGATCTACCATCAGAGCTCAGGGGCCCTACGTTTAACGGCGTGGCTGTTGAAACCTGGATTCTAACTCGTGCCGGTTTCTCTCAGCAGGTCATCCCCACCATGTTAAGTGCTCGCAAGGCGTCTTCCGCCTCCATTTACCACCGCGTATGGAAAACCTTCTTCTCATGGTGCAGGCTCCGGGGTCACCCTCCGCTCGTTTTCTCTATCCCTTGCATCTTGAATTTCCTTCAGTCGGGTCTGGACTCCGGTTTGGCCCTGAGTTCCCTCAAAGGTCAGATCTCAGCGTTATCCGTGCTTTTCCAGCGTAGGATCGCCACCAACCTTCAAGTCAGGACTTTCATCCAGGGAGTCTCCCATGTGGTTCCTCCCTACAGGATGCCGCTAGAGACCTGGGATCTCAACTTGGTCCTCGGGGTTCTTCAGGAACCTCCGTTTGAACCCCTTCAAGACGTTCCGCTCTCTGTCCTCTCTTGGAAGGTTTCCTTCCTGGTAGCGGTGACGTCCATCAGAAGGGTTTCAGAGCTCGCCGCTTTATCCTGCCGGGCTCCTTTCCTTGCCTTTCATCAGGACAAGGTAGTCCTACGTCCTTCTCCGGCATTTCTCCCGAAGGTGGTCTCATCTTTCCACCTCAATGAGGACATCATTCTTCCCTCCTTTTGCCCGCAGCCCAAACATAGGGTCGAGAAGGCCCTCCATACCCTGGACGTGGTAAGGGCCCTCAGGAGGTACATTTCCAGAACGGCTCATTTCAGAAAATCGGACGCCCTTTTCGTGCTCCCGGAAGGTCACAGAAAGGGTTTGGCTGCGTCTAAATCCACGATAGCCAGATGGATCCGATCTGCTATCCAGGAATCCTATCGGGTCAGGGGCAGTCCTATCCCGGCGGGGATTAGAGCTCACTCCACTCGGTCGATGGGTGCTTCCTGGGCCATCCGGCACCAGGCAACAGCGGAGCAGGTTTGCAAGGCCGCAACGTGGTCCAGCCTGCATACTTTCACAAAGCATTACAATGTTCACATTCACTCCTCTGCGGACGCGGCCCTTGGCAGGCGTATCCTGCAGGCGGCCGTTGCGCATTTGTAGTCAGATGGTACACGGAGTTATTTGGTTGTATTGTTTCCCTCCCAGGGACTGCTTTGGGACGTCCCATGGTCCTGTGTCCCCCAATGAGGCGAAGGAGAAATAGGGATTTTTGTGTGTACTCACCGTAAAATCCTTTTCTCCGAGCCACTCATTGGGGGACACAGCACCCACCCTGGTAGCCTTTCGGCTCGTGACCTTGTTTTTTGATCTTGACTGTTTGTTTGACATGTTATATTCTAATGTTACTTGTTATATTGTTAATATCCTACTGCTTTTGCACTAAACTGGGTATCTGGAAGCCAGTACGAGGGTGTATACTGCAGGGGAGGAGCTAACCTTTTTTTGTCTCAGCTTAGTGTCAGCCTCCTAGTGACAGCAGCATAACCCATGGTCCTGTGTCCCCCAATGAGTGGCTCGGAGAAAAGGATTTTACGGTGAGTACACACAAAAATCCCTATTTTTGTTTCATCTGACCACAGCACCTTCTCCCAATCACTCACAGAATCATCCAGGTGTTCATTGGCAAACTTCAGACGGGCCCGCACATGTGCCGTATTGAGCAGTGGGACCTTGCGGGCACTGTAGGATTTTAAACCTTTACGGTGTAATGTTATTACCAATGGTTTTCTTGGTGACTGTGGTCCCAGCTGCCTTGAGATCATTAACAAGTTCCCCCCGTGAAGTTTTAGGCTGATCTATCACCTTCCTCATGATCAAGGATACCCCACGAGCTGAGATTTTGTATGGTGCCCCAGATCGATGACGATTGACAGTCATTTTGTATTTCTTCCATTTTTTTACTATTACACCAACAGTTGTCTCCTTCTAACCCAGCGTCTTACTTATTGTTTTGTAGCCCATTCCAGCTTTGTCCAGGTCTATGATCTTGTCCCTGACATCCTTATAAAGCTCTTTGGTCTTGCTCATGTTGTAGAGGTTAGAGTCTGACTGCTTAATTGAGTCTGTGGACAGGAGTCTTTTATAAAGGTGACTATGTAAGACAGCTGTCTTTAATCCAGGTAACAAGTTGATTAGGAGCATCTAACTGGTCTGTAGGAGACAGAACTCTTAATGGTTGGTAGAGGATCAAATACTTATTTCTCACTGCAAAATGCAAATAAATTTATATAATTTATACAATGTGATTTTCTGGATTTTATTTTTGATATTCTATCTCTCAATGTGAAAATGAACCTACCCTTAAAATTATAGACAGTTCATGTCTTTGTCAGTGGGCAAACTTACAAAATCAGCAAGGGACCAAATGCTTATTTCCCTCACTGTATGTGTGTGTGCAGGTAGAAGATGGAATCAAGGAGAAGCGAGAAGTCAAAGGGCGTGTGCAAAAAATACCAGGGGGGTAAAAAGCAGTAACTTATCCGAATGGACCAGAGCAAGATAATCGTGCAAATAGTATTGCCTGTAAAGGTCATAGCTACAGTGGCATGCTGCAGAAGCAGTGTTAGATATGCCCACTAAAACGATTGAAAGATTTCTAGCTGTTGTACATATTTGCACCTAGTCAGGGAACCATTGGGGTGGAGGTGTCGAAACGTGCGTCGGGGTGGGCGCATCCAAGGGACAACATAGTGTGCATCGATGGTTCCCTGACTAGGTGCAAATATGTACAACAGCTAGAAATCTTTCAATCGTTTTAGTGGACATAACGAGGACAGTGTGTTGTACTCGGTGATGAGACCATTTCTCTTTCCTGACAGAGCTAATTGAATCCACGGATAAACTATTTGAGGAGGAGGAATTTGAGATCCTGACTGTATGATGAGGTGTCAAGTGTTGATACCAGAGGATCGCTCATGACTGATGCAAGTGTTGCTAGCCAGAAAGTGCCTCAAACTCAGTGGAGAACAGAGCACAACACGGGGGAATTGGACAAATGGCAGAAGTTGTCTGGAAACCTCCACTGGATAGAATCGCAGCGGTTTCTTGCATGTTGGTGCCTCTGGATCGCACAGCAGGTAGTTTACTGCCACATTCAATGTGTTCACGTAGGTGGTTGTCAGACACTTGTGCTGAATGAAGCCGTTGCAGGACAATGTATTCTACAGTATATCAGTAGCAACAATGGTTGACTGTCACTTTTGCAATACCCTAACCTAAAGCGTCTTACCGAGGTTTTTTGTGTATTATTTAACACTTCCATGCTGGAAAAAAAAGTATGTTATTTTCTTGCAAAAATTGTAACCATTAATTGTTGTTTTTAATGTGTATATCATTGGACTTTCTCCATGGAGGGAGTTCTGTGTTATGTCCTCTCTGGCAATGATGCAATTTTTACGAGTCTGTGAGGATCCAGCCAGCAATTCTGTATTCTGTTTTTACGTGCAGTGTGTGAATGGTATCTAATATTCATGTATGGTTTTTTTTCTTCTTTTTTTTTGTAGAGCTTTAGCATTTTGTAAAATGTACTGACAATCACTTATTGCACTCATGCCAAGTCGCTTACCCCAATCCATAGCAATACCCTTCATTTGTGAATGAGGCCATCATAAATGTGACTATGAGGGATACACCAAATGCCTTTTGTTTTCGTGCATCCGTCAGCAGCAAAAAGACAGACAATGTCATAGCAGCTTTTCTGTATGGGTTTACTCAAAGCATACCAGTGGTCTACACATGGAGGTGGTGGCCATTGTTGAAGTATATCAATGGAACAACATACAAACTGTATCCCCTGTATGAATGCTGTTAAAGGGGTTTCCTCAAGAGCTCTCTTCAGGGGCGCACCTTTCCCCTTCCTCCCCAGCTGTCTGCGGCCTGGGCAAGATGTATTTCTGATTGACAAATCAAGCATACAGCATGGGTGAGCCGCTGGCCTGAACTGGGCTCTCACCCATGCTGCAAGCAGAGGCAACTTTGCCTTTTCAGCCTCTGAGAAGAGTAAAGGTGCTGAAAATGGCTGGATCCTGTAGCCAGCTTCAGAGCAGTGATTACAAGCTCTATAAAAAAAGAACTTTCAAGCGCTGCGCTCCTTAGTAAGGAGACGGCCACCTCGAATAGACTGCTTAAAAATTCCTCTGTTCTTATAAACAAATTGCAATGTTGCTTGTTCCAAGTGCTTTGTAATTTTACCAATTTTAGTAAGATGAGAAAACTTTTAAATGCTCGTCTTCTGCAGAATCTAATATTTACCTAGGAGACCATGAAAACAGTAGGATCCTTCTTCTTCTGCACTTTTTATATAGCTGGATTTTCAAGCATCATGCTGGTGCAATAATGTGGAAAAGGTCGACGAATGGGACGTGAAGAGGTAAGCAGACAGTGTTTTTTTTACTTTTGATTACATGATATATCTGCTGCACTCAGGTTCAGTTTCTTATTATGCATGAATAAAGGAATTGTATATTGTACACAAATAATGTGTCTTACATGTGAATTCAATAGGAATATTGTATGAACGAACTGTAACTGGTGAGGGCCTAAAATGAAGCATCATGTGGTGAAACCAGAAGGGTCGGTAAGGCCGGTTTCACATTTGCGGTTGTGTCCGCAGCATTTCTGAAGCATACATCCGCATGCGTCTTGATTTCATATCCTTTACATTGTGGATGCAGGTACATGCATTCACTTACGCATGCGTCGTTTCACAGTGTGCGGTTGGGCGCGAATAACGCACCATGTTGCAATTTTGGAGCCGGCAAGTTTCCACTGCCATACGCATGCGGATGCTTGCGGAAGGAGTGCGTCAAAACAACGCATTTCAGTCTATAGGAATGCGAGGACTTGCATTTGTATACGCATGTGTTTTCTGAGTAAACAAGAAATCCCATGAGACACGCTCATTTGGCGTGGCTTGTGTCAAGGAAATTCTACTGGAAAATCTTTTTCCTATCGAACACATAGTAACATAGTTATTAAGGTTAAAGGAAGACTTTAAGTTCATCTAGTTCAACCCACAGCCAAACCTAACATGCCCCAACGCAAAAAAAAACGCAAACACATGCAAAATGCATGCAAACACACCATTTTTTTTCCCTCTTGTATAAGCTGATGCGGATAAAAAACGCTGCGGTATGCGTTTGTGGTTGCGGACAAGACGCTGCAGACTCAACTGCAAATGTGAAACTAGCCTAATGGGCGCAAGAGCTGGTATCAGAGGTGGCCTGGGCTAGGCCACTCCAGTTTACTCACTTTTGTGCAAACCTATTCTTTGCTGCTGTTACGTGTTACGGAACCACTCAGTACCCAGAATATGTTGTGCAGTTATATGTATGTATAATAGGTTCCATGTGAGATGCATGTCCCTAATGCATCAGCCCACAGGCTGCGCTCCTGGGCAGAGGGGACACGATATTCTCCTTTTGTCCTCCCCCCCCCCACCTTTGTAATTCCCACAGTAAATATCGGCAGGCTCCGGCCACCTGCGGCTATTGTAATGTATGTCCGGCCTGCCGCTTTTATATTGGCCTGCCCTCTGTATCTGTGTGATATATTCTGTGTCCTGTGAGTAAAGTTTTGTGAGACTGGAAATACGTGGAGAAGCAGTGATCTTTTATATGCGCCCATGTAACCAAGCAATTCCAGCCAGCGTCCCTTATTCAGACTCCAGCCAAAGCAGAGTGGACCTCCTGGAACGTGGAGTGGTACTGAAAGAGGTACCCCAGATTGGTAGACCCCGTTACAGCTGCCATCAATCAGACTTGAGTCTGACTTTCCGTCATTCTGACTTTTATAGTTACGGTAGTTTGTATCTCTGCTTATTTTTTGTTGTGCTCTATGAATTATCTTATTGCCCTTATCAGCAACTTCTCTGAAGTAAAAATAGGTTTCACAGGCTTGTGCACAGGCCATGTATAGTCCTGGCCAAAAGTATTGACACCCCTGCAATTCTGTCAGATAATACTCATTTTCTTCCTGAAAATGATTGCAGACACAAATTATTTGGTATTATCTTCATTTAATTTGTCTAAAATGAAAAAACACAAAAAGAATTGTCCTAAAGCCAAATTGGATATAATTCCACACCAAACATAAAAAAGGGGGTGGACAAAAGTATTGGCATTGTTCGAAAAATCATGTGATGCTTCTCTAATTTGTGTAATTAACAGCACCTGTAACTTACCTGTGGCACCTAACAGGTACAATAACTAAATCACACTTGGAGTCAGTCGACATGGAATAAAGTTGACTCAACCTCTGTCCTGTGTCCTTGTGTGTACCACATTGAGCATGGAGAAAAGAAAGTAGACCAAAGAACTGTCTGAGGACTGTGGCTAACCTCCCTAGATGTGGACGGGAAAAGAAAAATTGACAAGAGATTTCAACGCAAGATTGTGCCGACGTTGGATAAAGAACCTCGACTCACATCCAAACAAGTTCAAGCTGCCCTGCAGTCCGAGGGTACAACAGTGTCAACCCGTACTATCCATCGGCATCTGAATGAAAAGGGACTGTATGGTAGGAGACTCAGGAAGACCCCACTTCTTACCCCGAGACATAAAAAGCCAGGCTGGAGTTTGCTAAAACTTACCTGAAAAAGCATAAAACATTTTTGGAAGAATGTTCTCTGGTCAGATGAGACAAAATTAGAGCTTTTTGGGCAAAGGCATCAACATAGAGTTTACAGGAGAAAAAGAGGCATTCAAAGAAAAGAACACGGTCCCTACAGTCAAACATGGCAGAGGTTCTCTGATGTTTTGGGGTTGCTTTGCTGCCTCTGGCACTGGACTGCTTCACCGTGTGCATGGCGTTATGAAGTCTGAAGACTACCAACAAATTTTGAAGCATAATGTAGGGCCCAGTGTGAGAAAGCTGGGTCTCCCTCAGAGGTCATGGGTCTTCCAGCAGGACAATGACCCAAAACACACTTCAAAAAGCACTATAAAATGGTTTGAGAGAAAGCACTGGAGACTTCTAAGGTGGCCAGCAATGAGTCCAGACCTGAATCCCATAGAACACCTGTGGAGAGATCTAAAAATGGCAGTTGGGAGAAGGCACCCTTCAAATATCAGGGACCTGGAGCAGTTTGCCAAAGAAGAATGGTCTAAAATTCCAGCAGAGCATTGTAAGAAACTCATTGATGGTTACCAGAAGCGGTTGGTCGCAGTTATTTTGGCTAAAGGTTGTGCAACCAAGTATTAGGCTGAGGGTGCCAATACTTTTGTCTGGCCCATTTTTGGAGTTTTGTGTGAAATGATCAATGTTTTGCTTTTTGCTTCATTCTCTTTTGTGTTTTTTCATTTAAGACAAATTAAATGAAGATAATAATACCAAAGAATTTGTGATTGCAATCATTTTCAGGAAGAAACTGAGTATTATCTGACATAATTGCAGGGGTGTCAATACTTTTGGCTATGACTGTATAACTGCATTTTATGGAGAAATCTAAAAACCCTAAAACTGCGCTACAGACCTGTGAAGTTAGACAAGCGGTGTACAGAGATGGTAAGCCGGGAAGTGCCGCCGTAGCAGTGGCGAGGTTTGCGGGGGGGCGTGGTAATGGTGACATTGCCTAGTACTAAGCGACGGGTGCGTGGTAGGGTCAAGAACAAGTTCTTGGGGAGTCATTAGTGTCTGACCTTTATTCAGCTCAGCATCCTATTTATGATCAGCTTGTTGTTGCATACACTCAATCTACAGATGTCACAGCCATCCCAGGCTGGTGCGGGGGGGGGGGGGGGGGGGGGGTCCTCCGACATTTTGTGAAAGTCTGGAGCCCCTGCACATCCATTGCTACAGTGCGGTAGCTTCCAGTAAAATGGCCCCTGGAAATGGTGCATGTGCAGATTAAGATCTCTGCACCGAGATCTCCTGAGGCCACCACTTTGCAGCAATGGAAGTGCAGGGGCTCCAGGCTTTCCTAAAATGTCGGCAGAACTCCCATGCCACCAACCACCGCCGAACCTGCCTGGGATGGAAGTTTGATCATTGCCCTGCAGAGTCGGACCACCGAACACCCTCTTTTCCCAGCCCAGGGCCGGTAGACTCTCCCGAATCCTTCTGCCGCCACACTCCTGGTAAGTAAGTACATTTGGACTATAAGACGGACCCCCATTTCCCCCAAAAAAAATTTGGGGGAAAAAAGTGCATCTTATAGTCTGAAAAATACGGTGTACACACCCACCCATTTTGGTCTCGTAGTGTTGGGACAGTGATGAAAGTTTTGACACTTTAATGGTTTACCAAAACATATTCAAGATACAATTATATAATCAATATTGGCTTAAATTGCAGATTATCAGCTTTCATTTGAGGGATATGCACATCCTAATTGGGGTAAGAATTTGGGAATTACAGCTATTTAATATGTAGTTGCTTTTCTGTAAAGGTAATTGGACTGTTATCTTAAAAAAAATTTAATGGGCTATTTGCAAGTTAATCCACCATCAATTAAGCTAGTAAAGGTGTTGGAGCAGATTCCAAGTGTGGCATTTGCATTTGGAAGCTGTTGTTGTGAACCCACAACATGTACTCAAAGGATCTCTCAATGGAAGACAAACAAACCATTGTTAGACTGAAAAAAAAAAATCATCAGAGAGATGGCAGAAATGTTAGGAGTGGCCAAATCAGCAGTTTGGTACATTCTGAAAAAAAGAAAAAAATCTGTACTGTTGAGCTTGTAAACTCAAAAAGGCCTGAAAGCCCAAGGAAGACAAGTGGTGGATGATTGCAACACCCTTTCCATGGTGAAGAAAATTTTCTTCTCAAGATCCACCCAAGTGCAGAACCTTGTATCTAAGTCTACCATGAAGAGAAGAGTTCATGAGAAAAAATACATAGGGTTCATCACAAGGTGCAAACCTTAATTGGCCTTAAAAATAAGCCAGATTAGACTTGGCCAAAAACCATCTAAAGAAGCCAGCCCAGATCTGGAAAAGCATTATTTGGACAGATTAAATTAAAATCAAAAAGTGCGAGAATGATGGGAAGAAGAAAGTATGAAGAAGGCGTGGTACAGCTCATGATCCAAAGCACAGCACACCCTCTGTAACACATGGTGGAGGCAGGATGATGGCTGGGCATGCATGGCTCCCAATGGCACTGGGTTACCAGTATTGATAATGTGACAGAGGCAGCCGGATAAAGTCTGAAGTGTACAGGGCGATACTCTCTGCTCAGATTCAACCAAGTGCAGCAAGGTTGATTGGATGGAGCGTCATAAACATAATGAGAAAGCAACCCAGGAGTTTAAGGCAAAGAATTCGGGCACTAGATCTTAACCACACTGAGCAGAATTTCACATGCTTCAGACAAAACTTAGGGTAGAAAGACCCACAGGGAAACAATGACTCGAGTCAGCCTGGCAAAGCATCACTAAGGAGGAAACCCAGAGTTTGGTGACGTCCACAAAGTATTAAAAATGGACAAACTAACTTTACCATAAATAAAATGTTCAATCACTTTTGAGCCCCTGAAATGCGGAGGCTTTGTAGAAAATGGTTGCAATTCCTAAATGTTTCTTAGGATATTTTTTTTTCAAACCCTTTAATTAAACCTGAGAGTCAACACTTCAATTGCATCTAAAGGTACCTTCACACTGAGCGACTTAACAACAATATCGCTAGCGATCCGTGATGTTGCCACGTCCTGGATAGCGATATTGTTGTGATTGACACGCAGCAGCGATCTGGATCCTGCTGTGACATTGTTGGTCGTAGCAGAAAGGCCAGAACTTTATTTCGTCGCTGGATCTCCCGCAGACATCGCTGAATCGGCGTGTGTGACGCCGATTCAGCGATGTCTTCACTGGTAACCAGGGTAAAGATCGGGTTACTAAGCGCAGGGCCGCGCTTAGTAACCCGATGTCTACCCTGGTTACCATTGTAAATGTAAAAAAAACCAAACACTACATACTTACATTCCGGTGTCTGTCCCCTCGCCGTCAGCTTCCCGCACTGACTGTAAGCGCCGGCTGGCCGTAAAGCAGTAAAGCACAGCGGTGACGTCACCGCTCTGCTTTACGGCCGGCCGGCGCTGAGACAGTGCGGGAAGCTGACGGCGAGGGGACAGACACCGGAATGTAAGTATGTAGTGTTTGTTTTTTTTAACTTTTACAATGGTAACCAGGGTAAACATCGGGTTACTAAGCGCGGCCCTGCGCTTAGTAACCCGATGTTTACCCTGGTTACCAGTGAACACATGGCTGGATCGGCGTCACACACGCCGATTCTGCGATGACAGCAGGTGATCAGCGACCAAAAAAAGGTCCTGATCATTCCCAAGCGACCAACGATCTCCCAGCAGGGGCCTGATCGTTGGTCGCTGTCGCGCATAACGATTTAGTTAACGATATCAACGGTAACCAGGGTAAACATCGGGTTACTAAGCGCGGCCCTGCGCTTAGTAACCCGATGTTTACCCTGGTTACCAGGGGACTTCGGCATCGTTGGTCGCTGGAGAGCTGTCTGTGTGACGGCTCTCCAGCGACCACACAGCGACGCTGCAGCGATCGGCATCGTTGCCTATATCGCTGCAGCGTCGCTTAATGTGACGGTACCTTTAGTTGTTTCATTTTAATTACAAAACAGTTGCCTGCAGAGCTGAAATCACAGAGATTCTGTCACTGTTCAAATATTTCTGGACCTAAGTGTATATATAAATCCATCAGGTTAGTTTAGCCTTCAAAACTTACAAAAATGTGAAAAAGGCCTTCAGGCTGGAGCTATGTTGTAGGGTCGGATAATATTACAATTCATTTCATTCAGTGAATTAGACTCGGCCTGAGATGTGTGTTTTGTCTGGTAAAAGGAAGGTCATTAAAGAAAATGGGGTCTGCCCAGCTTTTCATATTATGGATCAGAAACTTCTGTTATTTTTATTGTTTTGCTGGCTGAGAAAAACAGAATTCACAAGTGCAGATATGAACATAGAATAAAATAGGACAGGATTGTTTTTTATTTATCCAATATCTCTTTCTAGTATGCTGTACCACTACTCGTTATTTCCCCTTTACTGAATGAAATGCCATCCAGTGCTCTATTTTAATCTCTTATGTACCCAGTTTTTCTATTAGTTTTGAGCACTTTTTTAGTTTTAATCTTGTAGTTTTCGTTGAACTTATTATCACTTATCTAAAAATGTAACTTAAAGGGGTTGTTCTGTTTCTGCAAATGAATGTATTCAACTGCAGGTTATTATAAAGAAACAAACGGTGTTGTATTCACCTTCGTGGGTCTGTAATCGCCGCCGCTCCACACGTGGTGCCTGACATAGGCTGCATGATGCCAGCGGGAGCAGTGGCGTTGTCTCACCGGTGTATCCAGGGAAGGTGGAAATATGCATAATTTGTCGCATATCAATATAGTCAGATCTGCTCTTGTCTAGTCAGACATTGTGAAAAATGGAGTCTCTACGAATGTGGCTCAGGTGTATGCGAACTTATGACTTCGGCTATATATTGGAAGATGGATCATGGACACTGCTTTACTCAGGGATCATTTTTATTTAGAATTTACACAGTGGTTGTGTGCACTCCAAATCTTTCTATACATGTCTTACCACATGAACAGGAAGGAAATTTTTCATATAATTGATGTTACCTTTTTGTCATTTGAGGTTCACCTCAGCCGTCCTGACAGCGGAATTGCACCTAAAGGAAAACCTCTGCTACAGTGGAATACAGTACACACAGATTGGGAATAAACATCCTTAGTATAAAAAGTAAAATACAAGCCAGGCAAATATAATAAACTAGAATGTACATATTAACTGTGGTATTTCCTAGCTTGTGTAGGGGTGTCTGTGAAAAATCTTTATAATTACAAAATATACCCACCAAGGCTACCTCCGAAAGACGGGGATCTAGTGGTCAACAAAATCTAGGCGAGGAACCAATCTCAACATGCAACCCTGGTTTTGTATAGGAGCAGAGTCAATACAGGCCATATATATTTGTAACACTGATGATTTATACAACTGCTCCAATCCATGTTTGTCCCTTGTATAAAGTTTTTAGCTAGCACCAGAAACGACAAAAATACCAATGAAAACAGCATGAGTGTAAGACTTAGGCTAGGCTCAGGACAGATGTGCTTTCATCTGAGAGAATCTGCTTTTTATGCTGATCACACTCTGATAAATGATTTTGGGTATGATCCAATTTACTCGGGTGAGAATTCTCCATTCTGTCAGTCGGTGAAAATTGAACCAGATCACATCCGAGTGCAGTCTGATTTATTTATTTTTATTTTCCACTGACCTATAGACATGAATGGAAGAATGCGATCTGATAATTGGATGCAACTTGTGCATGCTGCAATTTTACTGCCCCACCCCTTTGGATTGACTTGGTTCGAGGAAATAATATTGGATATGTGCACGTCCCCACGGAATAACATAGGGTTGAGTTCTGTCTGTCAAAATTGACAGGTAGCACTCGTCCAATTTTTACAGTTGTGTGCATTAACCCTTATGATAAAACCATGACCAATTTTTAAAAAGTGATATTAAACGAGATTAGAGAAAACCACTGTCCCCAGGCCCAGTTTATTAAAGAAAACCTCATCCTCCTTGGGTCCATCGCTTAGTCTCTGATGCGGTTCCCGATGTCTTCTTGTCTGCAGCTCTGAGGTCACATCAACAGCGCTGCAGCCCATCGTAAGCTCAACAGCTGTGCCTATGTAGACAGCATGATCTACTGAGCTCGCTGACTGGCTGCCACACTGTTCATGTGTTGTCAGCACTGCAGACAATAAGTCCCTGAAAGCAGCAGAGGACACTCAGCGTCAGACCTGGGGAAGGTGAGTAAAGCTCAGATTTTGGGATTTTTTTGTGTGGGAGAGGTTTTTTTAAAAAATAAAAAAAATAAGCTGCAGCCAATGAACAGGTTTTCTGAAAAGAGAAAACTCCTTTATGTCAGCAGTAGTGATGAGCGAGCGTGCTGGCTACTCGAGTGAGCCTCGGAGTGCTCGGGTACGCATCGAGCATCACTGGGGCTCTAGCGACATGCTTGAGTTCCCACCCCGCATGTAGACAGCCAGTACAGGTGGGCATTGCCCATGCATGCGATACTCGAGTGATGAGCATGCTCGCTCATCACTAGTCCGCAGTACAATTTACAAAGTAATGGACCTCTAGTATAGTGCAAATGTAACAGGCATCCATAAAGACCAAATGGTACTAGGATCTCTATTATGCACTCGGCCACCCTTTCATGCTTCCAGTTTTCGTCTTCATCTTTACAATATCCTCCCTATGCAGGTAGCCCACATGCCCTCTTTTTTATTTTCTGCATTTTTTCTGATATCTTTGTCTAGGTGCTGCATACACTTATATATAAATATTTTTTCTTTTTAAATTGATTAATAAAACCATGGTTTTATGACTAAGTTTTGCAATTATCCTGTTTTCTTTGGCTTTGTTTTCTTGCTCACACATTTGTGTAACAGTATAAGAATGGAGGTGACTACAGGACGAAGGTGCTGGGCGGTCCCTCCTCGTGGCCACATCGTACAGACTGTGTGAACAAGCCATAAAGCAACAGCTAAGAGCGCGCTGTAATAATAATACGTGATTACTATAGTACAATAACATGACGCTATGACTTATACTCAGGATAATAACCCTCTGATACAGTAATGAGGTGCAAGTACCCTCAGTAACAAGTCATCTTGACTTAATGGAAGACACGGGGAAAAACAAATAATAATAATAATAATGTCCTACAACCAAGGAAGTCATGTTTGGTGTAATCACAGGTTGCATGATGAGAATCCTTAGAAATTGCATCTTTGGGTGAACAGGACAGATTCTACATTGGGAAAGTGTCTGTGAATGAGGGAATGCCATATTCATGTACCTAATACTCCAGCAACAAGCCACACTGATGTATGGCAGCACCACAGAGTAGCACATCTGAATTTACAGGAGGACTTTCTGAGGTAGCCATGAATAATACACTTGTGTAAGACAAAATAAAAAAAGTTAGCACCGTTTTTCTTTTAAAATATTTACTTTTCAAAATATGGCCTGTCCATACTTCATTGTACGGCTTCTCACTCATTCTTCAAACTCATGAGTTACTGCAGATATCCTTGCTATTCTTAAAAAAAAAAAGTGCCTTGTTGTCAGCGCCAAGCTCAGAGGCCGTTGCCCGTGGATTAGGTTGGCCAGCTTCCATGCCATTTCTATACACTGATCGAGGCTGGAAAACAAATTGAGTTCTTGGAAAAGCAGTTGTGCTACAAGTTCTTCATGCAAACCTGACAACGGCTCACACGGGTTCGAAGCTGCCCAGATTTCAGCGTTTCCGAAGGAGGAGCACCACCAAATTGTCGCCTCTCTTCCACTGTGGTAAGCCAGAAACTGTACTTATTCGCAAAATAATGACACGTTCCTCTAGCTCCATTGCATTCGATAAAAGGAGTAGCCCGGAAATCTTCTAAGCATGACCCAGGGGATACCAGCGACTGACCACCACCTTCTGCACCAGCAGCTGTGTGCTGTGGAAACAATCAGCAAGATGATGAAGCACAACAAGCTTTAGGAATATGGTGACCAGCCTAAACATGTAAATAAATATTATATATCGATATTATAGAACATCTGTAAAGTCCCTCTGATTTTTTGATTCCTATGTTATGTATAAAAGACATGCATTACCGAATTCCTGTGTCATGGTTTTTATGCTCTACTATCCTGACGACTTTTCCTCCTGCTACAGATTAATAGCTACATCCATCACTATGGGACTGGTTATTGTTTTCTGTTATACCCCAACATTGATACAGATTGAGAAGTACACAAAAAGACCACGCCATATCTTAGGCTATATGGTCCTAATATGTCACAATGTTATATACATTGAAACATGCTTTGTTGGTAGCAGTATCTATAATATAACGCTGGGAGCGTCACTTTGTCCGAAGCCTTTATAGACTGCACAGGCGCAAGCGCCGGCGCAGTCTGGCCCCCACAGAGTGACGCTCCCAGGAGATCGCGGTATGCGTAAGCACTGAACGCATACCGCGATCTCCACCGGAGAGTCAGGGACCGCCAGGAGGGTAAGTATATTCACCTTTCCCCGTTCCAGCGCTCCTCTGCTGTGACAGTTCAGAGGGCGCGATGACGCGCTTAATTCGCGCCGGCGCCGCCCTCTGACTTACCAGTCACAGGCAGAGGAGCCGGAGTGTGTCTTCAAGAAAATGGCGCCGGAAAGCGCGGACTGCGCAGGCGCCGATTCCGGCAGCAGGAATCGGTGCCTGCGCAGTCCGCGCTTTCCGGTGCCATTTTCTTGAAGACACACTCCGGCTCCACTGCAGGTGTGTCTTCAAGAAAATGGCGCCGGAAAGCGCGGACTGCGCAGGCGCTGATTCCGCCAGCAGGAGGACCAAGAAAATGGCGGCGGAAAGGAATCAGGTGGCGCAAGTAACAAATTGCTGTGGCATGAGGCCATGGCACTTCATGCCACAGCTATTTGTTACTTACGCCACCTGATACGGGGCATATATTATGGAGCAGCGTATGGGGCATATGGATGGGAGCAGCAAATTAACCCCTTTACCCCCAAGGGTGGTTTGCACGTTAATGACCAGGCCAATTTTTACAATTCTGACCACTGTCCCTTTATGAGGTTATAACTCCGAAACGCTTCAACGGATCCTGGTGATTCTGACATTGTTTTCTCGTGACATATTGTACTTCATGATAGTGGTAAAATTTCTTTGATAGTACCTGCGTTTATTTGTGAAAAAAACGGAAATTTGGCGAAAATTTTGAAAATTTCGCAATTTTCAAACTTTGTATTTTTATGCAATTAAATCACGGAGATATGTCACACAAAATACTTAATAAGTAACATTTCCCACATGTCTCCTTTACATCAGCATAATTTTGGAACCAATTTTTTTTTTGTTAGGGAGTTATAAGGGTTAAAAGTACGTCTCATTTGAAGTCATTTTGAGGGGTCTATATGATAGAAAATGCCCAAGTGTGACACCATTCTAAAAACTGCACCCCTCAAGGTGCTCAAAACCACATTCAAGAAGTTTATTAACCCTTCAGGTGTTTAATAGGAATTTTTGGAATGTTTAAATAAAAATGAACATTTAACTTTTTTACACAAAAAATTTACTTCAGCTCCAATTTGTTTTATTTTACCAAGGGTAACAGGAGAAATTGGACCCAAAAAGTTGTTGTCCAATTTGTCCTGAGTACGCTGATACCCCATATGTGGCAGTAAACCACTGTTTGGGCGCATGGGAGAGCTCGGAAGGGAAGGAGCGCTGTTTGACTTTTCAATGCAAAATTGACAGGAATTGAGATGGGACGCCATGTTGCGTTTGGAGAGCCACTGATGTGCCTAAACATTGAAACCCCCCACAAGTGACACCATTTTGGAAAGTAGACCCCCTAAGGAACTTATCTGGATGTGTGGTGAGCACTTTGACCCACCAAGTGCTTCACAGAAGTTTATAATGCAGAACCGTAAAAATAAAAAATCATATTTTTTCACAAAAATTATATTTTTGCCCCCAATTTTTTATTTTTCCAAGGGTAAGAGAAGAAATTGGACCTCAAAAGTTGTTGTCCAATTTGTCCTGAGTACGCTGATACCCCATATGTGGCAGTAAACCACTGTTTGGGCGCATGGGAGAGCTCGGAAGGGAAGGAGCGCAGTTTGACTTTTCAATGCAAAATTGACAGAAATTGAGATGGGACGCCATGTTGCGTTTGGAGAGCCACTGATGTGCCTAAACATTGAAACCCCCCACAAGTGACACCATTTTGGAAAGTAGACCCCCTAAGGAACTTATCTGGATGTGTGGTGAGCACTTTGACCCACCAAGGGCTTCACAGAAGTTTATAATGCAGAGCCATAAAAATAAAACAAAATTTTTTTCCCACAAAAATTATTTTTTAGCCCCCAGTTTTGTATTTTCCCTAGGGTAACAGGAGAAATTGGACCCCAAAAGTTGTTGTCCAATTTGTCCTGAGTACGCTGATACCCCATATGTGGGGGGGAACCACCGTTTGGGCGCATGGGAGGGTTCGGAAGGGAAGGAGCGCCATTTGGAATGCAGACTTAGATGGAATGGTCTGCAGGCGTCACATTGCGTTTGCAGAGCCCCTAATGTACCTAAACAGTAGAAACCCCCCACAAGTGACACCATTTTGGAAAGTAGACCCCCTAAGGAACTCATCTTGATGTGTTGTGAGAGCTTTGAACCCCCAAGTATTTCACTACAGTTTATAACGCAGAGCCATGCAAATAAAAAATATTTTTTTTTCCACAAAAATTATATTTTAGCCCCCAGTTTTGTATTTTTCCAAGGTTAGCAGGAGAAATTGGACCCTAAATGTTGTTGTCCAATTTGTCCTGAGTACGCTGATACCCGATATGTGGGGGGGAACCACCGTTTGGGCGCATGGGAGGGCTCGGAAGGGAAGGAGCATCATTTGGAATGCAGACTTAGATGGATTGGTCTGCAGGCGTCACATTGCGTTTGCAGAGCCCCTAATGTACCTAAACAGTAGAAACCCCCCACAAGTGACCCCATATTGGAAACTAGACCCCTCAATGAACTTATCTAGATGTGTTGTGAGAACTTTGAACCCCCAAGTGTTTCACTACAGTTTATAACGCAGAGCCGTGAAAATAAAAAATCTTTTTGTTTTCCCACAAAAATTATTTTTTAGCCCCCAGTTTTGTATTTTCCCAAGGGTAACAGGAGAAATTGGTCCACAAAAGTTGTTGTCCAATTTGTCCTGAGTACGCTGATACCCCATATGTTGGGGTAAACCCCTGTTTGGGCACACAGGAGAGCTCGGAAGGGAAGGAGCACTGTTTTACTTTTTCAACGCAGAATTGGCTGGAATTGAGATCGGACGCCATGTCGTGTTTGGAGAGCCCCTGATGTGCCGAAACAGTGGAAACCCCCCAATTATAACTGAAACCCTAATCTAAACACACCCCTAACCCTAATTCCAACGGTAACCCTAACCACACCTCTAACCCTGACACACCCCTAACCCTAATCCCAACCCTATTCCCAACTGTAAATGTAATCTAAACCCTAACCCTAACTTTAGCCCCAACCCTAACTGTAGCCCCAACCCTAACCCTAACCCTAGCCCTAACCCTAGCCCTAACCCTAGCCCTAACCCTAGCCCTAGCCCTAACCCTAGCCCTAACCCTAGCCCTAACCCTAGCCCTAACCCTAGCCCTAACCCTAGCCCTAATGGGAAAATGGAAATAAATACATTTTTTTTTATTTTTCCCTAACTAAGGGGGTGATGAAGGGGGGTTTGATTTACTTTTATAGCGAGTTTTTTAGCGGATTTTTATGATTGGCAGCCGTCACACACTGAAAGACCCTTTTTATTGCAAAAAATATTTTTTGCAATACCACATTTTGAGAGCTATAATTTTTCCATATTTTGGTCCACAGAGTCATGTGAGGTCTTGTTTTTTGCGGGACGAGTTGACGTTTTTATTGAAAACATTTTTGGGCACGTGACATTTTTTTATCGCTTTTTATTCCGATTTTTGTGAGGAAGAATGACCAAAAGCCAGCTATTCATGAATTTCTATTGGGGGAGGCGTTTATACCGTTCCGCGTTTGGTAAAATTGATAAATCAGTTTTATTCTTCGGGTCAGTACGATTACAGCGATACCTCATTTATATCATTTTTTTATGGTTTGGTGCTTTTATACGATAAAAACTATTTTACAGAAAAAATAATTATTTTTGCATCGCTTTATTCTCAGGACTATAACTTTTTTATTTTTTTGCTGATGATGCTGTATGGCGGCTCTTTTTTTGCGGGACAATATGACGCTTTCAGCGGTACCATGGTTATTTATATCTGTCCTTTTGATCGCGTGTTATTCCACTTTTTGTTCGGCGGTATGATAATAAAGCGTTGTTTTTTGCCTCGTGTTTTTTTTTTTTTTTTCTTACGGTGTTTACTGAAGGGGTTAACTAGTGGGACAGTTTTATAGGTCGGGTCGTTACGGACGCGGCGATACTAAATATGTGTACTTTTATTGTTTTTTTTTTTTTATTTAGATGAAGAAATGTATTTATGGGAATAATATATATATTTTTTTTCATTATTTTGGAATATTTTTTTTAATTTTTTTTACACATTTGGAAATTTTTTTTTTTACTTTTTTACTTTGTCCCAGGGGGGGACATCACAGATCAGTGATCTGACAGTTTGCACAGCACTCTGTCAGATCACTGATCTGACATGCAGCGCTGCAGCCTTCACAGTGCCTGCTCTAAGCAGGCTCTGTGAAGCCACCTCCCTCCCTGCAGGACCCGGATCCGCGGCCATCTTGGATCCGGGGCTCGAGCAGGGAGGGAGGTGAGGAGACCCTCGCAGCAACGCGATCACATCGCGTTGCTGCGGGGGGCTCAGGGAAGCCCGCAGGGAGCCCCCTCCCTGCGCGGTGCTTCCCTGCACCGCCGGCACATCGCGATCATCTTTGATCGCGGTGTGCCAGGGGTTAATGTGCCGGGGGCGGTCCGTGACCGCTCCTGGCACATAGTGCCGGATGTCAGCTGCGATAAGCAGCTGACACCCGGCCGCGATCGGCCGCGCTCCCCCCGTGAGCGCGGCCGATCGGCTATGACGTACTATCCCGTCCAGGGTCAGATAAGCCCAGGGCACCTCGACGGGATAGTACGTCTAAGGTCACAGAGGGGTTAAAGAACGGTGCCGCAGGATGGGAGCAGCACATGACAGAACGGGGGCGCAGGATGGGAGCAGCACATGACAGAACGGGGGCGCAGGATGGGAGCAGCACATGACAGGATGGGAGCAGCAAATGACAAAACGGGGGCGCAGGATGGGAGCAGCACATGACAGAACGGGGGCGCAGGATGGGAGCAGCATATGACAGAACGGGGGCGCAGGATGGGAGCAGCACATGACAGAACGGGGGCGCAGGATAGGAGCAGCACATGACAGGATGGGAGCAGCAAATGACAGAATGGAGGCGCAGGATGGGAGCAGCACATGACAGAACGGGGGCGCAGGATGGGAGCAGCACATGACAGAACGGGGGCGCAGGATGGGAGCAGCACATGACAGAACGGGGGCGCAGGATGGGAGCAGCACATGACAGAACGGGGGCGCAGGATGGAGCAGCACATGACAGGATGGGGATGCAGGATGGAGCAGCACATGACAAGATGGGGATGCAGGATGGAGCAGCACATACCAGGATGGAGACCATATACCAATATAAATGCTCGCCACCCGGGCGTAGAACGGGTTCAATAGCTAGTGTATATATGTTTAACATGGCTTCATGACTCTGCTTGTGTCACAAGAATAGAGAGCTGGTATGATGTCAAGTGACGAAAATATAAAGTGTGTTTTTAGAATGAATTTAGTGTTTTTCTCTAAGGCTGTGATCACATGTAGCCACTGCTTTGCATTGGGATTACTGGACTGCCACTGCAGGCCTTTCAATATGGCTTTAGAAAATGACATTAAAGTTTAACTATTTTTTGGTTTAAATTCTAGATCAGCCTTTGAAAGGTTATATATGTTTGTATTATGCTCCATTACCTTATTTTAATTCCTTCACTCTCACAAATCATGTTGAAAATACTGTTTTATCAACCTAATTCATGCTCTTTTAGAAGTTGTTTTAAACAAAGAGGCGGAAGCGTCACCTTTCATTCCCGATGCTCAGAGAAAAGGAAGCAAAATATGGTATTGGATGTTCAGAACCTTTCATAGGATGATCAATAATTAGAATAACTAAACTTATATTATATATATATATATATATATATATATATATATATATATATATATATATACACATACACACACGTTCATGGATGTGCCCTAGTTAAGAAATTAATGTCATGATTTCTCCTTCGTCTCATTGGAGGACACAGGACAGTGGGTGTATGCTACTGCAGCTAGGAGGCTGACACTAAGTAAACATAAAAAAAGTTAGCTCCTCCGCCGTATACACCCTGACACTGGCCGCAGGAGAACCCAGTTCATGCTTAGTGTCTTTAGGAGGCACATGTCTGGGTTTTTCCAGACCTCGTGGTTTTTTCGGGTTTTTTTTTACCATGAAGACTAGACAGGGGCGACGGACCCTTTTGAAGGGGTCTTATCTCCCCAAACCAACAACAGGCGAGCACGTGGAGTGTCGCCTCCACGTACCCTCTCCCGCAACGTGGGACAAGATTCCAGACTCAGCCCTGACCACCCTAAGGTATAGAAACCTTAGGCTGTACAGGTGCATATGTGCAGTCCGTGCGGCCGCCCCCCACTGCATCACCAATGCTAAGACTGCGGTGATGGAAGGAGGTGGACGGTCCCTCTTCTCATCCCCTGAAGGGAAGATGGAGCTAGGATACCTGCACCTCCATTTATACAGCCCCCCTCTAACCTAAAGCTGGATCCTTTGCAGGGGCTGAGAGGGCTCCGGCTGCAGCGTTCTTCCTGGCGCTCCTATGCGCTTCCTTGTCCCTGTTTTGTCGGACCTGCTGTCGGAGGTCCGGATTGGTGGGCGACGGAGGTTCTGCTTCTCTAGGCCTTCCGGGGGCCTCGCGGCGGGCACCGGAAATTTAGTCTTTAGTCCCAGCTTCTGGCAGCGCTAGGCCGTGGGCGGAAGTCCCGCCCTCTTAGCCGCATAATCTGGCGGGTCCGCCCCCTCCATTCTTGGGTGGCCACCGGAAAATTTAGCCCCTGGCTTCTGGGGAGCTAGGCTGCGGGCGGAAGTCCCGCCCTCTTAACCGCATCATCTTTCGGCGGGTCCGCCCCCTCTATTCTCGAAGAAATTTTAGCCCCCGGCTTCGACCACCGCTAGGCCCCGGGCAGAAAGTCCACCCATATTTCTATTTTCCGGCGGAACCACCCTCCAGCTGGGAGCGCTTGTCATCTCTAAGACAGGAGACATTGCCGAAGTCGTCTGCTGCGCCCTGTGATGTGTTCCACGGGATGGCCGGGGACTTAGGACTGGGGTAAGTGCTACTCCCCCAGCCTGGCAGCTACACTTTATTCCTGCGCCTTATCCAAATTCACCCTCAGATTATATCGGCAGCAGGTCCAGCATGTCTAGAATGACCAAGACTCATACGGTATTATATACCTCATGTCTTACCTGTCGGTCCAATTTTCTGTATGCCCAGAGTAGTCGTCTCTGTGAGGCCTGAAATTCCGAACGCGCTCAGGAGCCCTCCCCTGGGACTGAGCCCAGTGTGTCAGGACCCCCGGAATGGGCCTTATCTCTGTCGCAGTCTATGGCGTCTCTAAAGAGAGCAATAGAGTCCCTACAGACCCCAGTTAGGGCTAGGGGCAGTGGTTCGCCTGTCTTGGAGGGGTCCTCCATCTCACAGGAGCCTCCGGCCTGCAGGAGCTGCTCTAGGCAGACGCGGGGGGAAACGAACCCACACAGCGTCACCCGTTCAGTCTGATGCTTCTACATCCATGAGTTCCGTCTCTCGCTCGCCCTCCAGCGGAGGATAGCGAACAGGGTTCGGGCTACGATTCCGAAGGGTGCCTCAATTTGAAGCGCCAAATTACCAGGAGACAGTCGATAGTCTCATTGAAGCCATCAGCCTCACCCTGGGGTTAAATAATGAATCCACCTTGACCTCAGAGTATTTTGAAGTCATCCTGAGAGGATTTAGTGCAATGTTACAGGGAGTGGCCAGACAAGCGTTTCTCGGGGCAAAAGGCTCTGAATGCAAGATATCCTTTTGCCCGAGCTCCGTAAAAAGTGGGCAGAATCCCCTTCGGTAGACCCTCCCGTATCACGTTTGGCTTCTAAAACGTTATCCCTTCCTAGTGGTTCTTCTATTAGGAATCCAACTGATTGACTAGTAGAAGGCCTGGCTCGTTCAGTGTTTGAGGCCTCAGCTCTCTCGCCCTCCTTTGCGGCAACTTGGGTAGCCAAGGCCATATCATCTTTGAGTAGTGCCCTACAGGATAGGGACCTGCCATCAGAGGTGGCCGAGATCTCGAATCAGATCACTCTGGCAGGAAGCTATCTGATTGTGTCATTGGATGTGGCAAATTGTGCACCATTGGCTGCCGCAAACGCAATTTCTATTAGAAGGGCTTTATGGTTGAGGACATGGCGGGCGGATGCTACCTCAAAAAAAGTCCCTTACTGCTCTGCCCTATCGGAGTGGCCGATTATTCGGCGAAAAATTGGATCAGCTCAATTCTGACACCACAGGAGGGAAAAGCAATTTTCTCCTGCAGCAAAAGATTAAAGAGCCCTGTCCGGATTCAATCGGACAATGCCAAGGCCGTGGCATACATAAATCATCAAGTGGGTACCCACAGCTGGGCAGCCATGCACGAGGTAAGACAGGCCCTCTACTGGGCTGAGAAAAACCACTTGGTGATCTCTGCAGTCCACATCCGGGCAAAGAGAACTGGGTGGCGGATTTTCTCAGCCGTCAGGGTCTGGCGTCCGGGGAGTGGTCACTCCATCTCGACGTTTTCCGGCTGGTTTGCCAACGCTGGGGAACTCCGGACGTGGACCTGATGGCCTCTGGGATAAATGCCAAAGTACCCAGGTTTGTTGCCCGATATCAGGATCCACAAGCAATCGCCGTGGACGCGTTAGTTCTACCCTGGAACCAGTTTCGCCTCCCATATCTGTTTCCCCCTCTGGCACTACTCCCGAAGGTAGTCAAGAAAATCAAGACAGAAGGGGTCCCACCAATTCTGGTCGCCCCAGACTGGCCTCGTCGGTCATGGTACGCAGACCTAGTTCAGCTGCTCGCCGAAGCTCCTTGGCGGCTACCAGAGCGCCCGGATCTTCTCTCCCAGGGCCCGATCTACCACCAGAACTCAGGGGCCCTGTGTTTAATGGCCTGGTCATTGAATCTTGGATTCTAACCCAGGCTGGGTTGTCCTAGAAGGTAGCCGCTACTATGATTAGCGCCTGGAAGCCCGTCTCAGCACGTATTTACCATCACACCTAGAAAGTTTTCTTCATATGGTGCAAAAAGTGTGGTCTCTCCCCGCTTCGTTTCTCTATCCCTAACATTTTAGCGTTCCCCCAAGCTGGCCTGGATTCAGGTCTTGCACCAGGTACCCTCAAAAGACAAATATCAGCCTTGTCGGTTCATTTTCAGCGCAGGATCGCTACCAATTTACAGGTGAAAACTTTCATACAGGGCGTTGCTCCCATGGTACCGCCTTACAAGGCCCCCCTGGACGCTTGGTACCTCAACTTGGTCTTAAGTGCCCTGCAGGAATCCCCTTTCCAGCCTCTTCAGGACGTTTCCTTGACATACCTTTCCTGGAAGGTCGTTTTCTTAGTGACCATAACATCCATTAGGCGGGTCTCGAAACTGGCGGCTCTGTCCTGCTGAGCTCCATTTTTACGGTTCCATCAGGATAAGGTGGTACTCAGGCCAGCACCCTCTTTTTTGCCAAAGGTGGTTTCCTCGTTCCACATCAACGAGGACATTGCTTTGCCTTCGTTTTGCCCGGCGCCAACGCACCGTGTGGAAAAGGCTCTCCATACGCTGGATCTAGTGAGAGCGCTCAGGAGGTATGTTTCACGAACGGAATCTTTCCGTCAGACGGAAACACTGTTCGTCCTTCCTGAGGGTCGCAGGAAGGGACTTGCTACCTCAAGATCGACCATAGCCAGGTGGATACGATTGACTGTTCAGGAGTCAAACCGTATCAAGGGCGCTGTCGTTCTGACTGGGATAAGGGCACACTCCTCTCGGGCAGTGGGCGCTTCGGCACCAGGCATCGGAAGAACAGGTTTGCAAGGTGGCAACCTGGTCCAGTCTACACACCTTTTCCAAACACTATAATTTCCATACTCTGACTTCTGCGGATGCAAGTCTGGGTAGAAGGATTCTTCAGGCAGCGGTAGCGCACCTATAGGCGGTAAGTGCCTAGGGTTTATTCCGTTGAGTCAATCCCCCACCCAGGGACTGCTTTTGGACATCCCACAGTCCTGTGTCCCCCAATGAGATGAAGGAGAAATATGGATTTTTGTGTTACTCACCGTAAAATCCTTTTCTCCGAGACGTTCATTGGGGGGGAAACAGCTCCCACCATGTAAGCCAGATGGCTCCTTTTTTATTTTTTCAAGTTTATCAGTCGGTGGGGTTTGTTCTAGACATGTTGTTCCTGTATTAAAGCTGATTTATTTTACGTTCTACTGCGGTTTGCACCAAACTGGGTTCCCCTGCGGCCAGTGTCAGGGTGTATATGGTGGAGGAGCCAACTTTTTTATATGTTTACTTAGTGTCAGCCTCCTGGCGGTAGTAGCATACACCCCACAGTTGTGTGTCCCCCAATGAGCATCTCAGAGAAAAGGATTTTACGGTGAGTAACACAAAAATCAATATTTTGATTTTAAATGTCACAAAGAATGGCGTTTTTAGAGTGCTTATGTACTGGGCCTGAACTGTGGACTTAAAGGTGTTTTCCCACTAGCAAAAGTTAATTTTAATCAATAGATCTTGGAATAATAATAAGTTCCACAATTGGATGTGTTTAAATAAAATGTTCCTGTGCTGAGATAATCTTATAAATGTCCCATGCTGTGTAAGGTCAGTGTCTGACCGTGCAGGAACATGGTCTGATCATACTACAGCTCCTGGCCAGGGGAGGAAGCTAAAGAGTATACAGACAGGACAGCACGGGATCACAGATGATTATTTCTTTGAAGTAAAACATTGTTTAAGAGGCAGGGAAATGTTTTACCTCACAGAAAGAATCATCTGATCCCCTGCTGTTCTCTCTGTATACTATTTTACTTCCTCCCCTGCCCAGGAGCTGTGGTATGAGCAGACCATGTCCCTGCACGGTCAGGTGCACTCATTACACAGTACACAGCAGGGACACATTTACAATTTTTTATACACATCCAGTTGTGGAACTTACAGGTGAATATCATCAAAAAGTTAATTTATTTCACTTCTTAGGTACAAAAAGTGAAACTTGTATATTATATACAGACGTTATAAACAGAGTTATCTATTTCAAGTGTTTATTTCTGTTAATGTTGATGATTATGGCTTACAGCAAATGAAAATCCAAAAGTCATTATCTCCGTAAATTAGAATACTTTATTAACACCAGCTTGAAATAATGATTTTAACATCCGAAATGTTGGACGACTGAAATGTATGTTCGGTAAAAACACCCAATACTTGGTCGGGGCCCCTTTGGCATCAATTATTGCATCAATGTGGTGTGACATGGAGGCGATCAGCCTGTGGTACTGCTGGGGTGTTATAGAAGCCCAAGTTGCTTTGATAGCAGCCTTCAGCTCCTCTGCATTGGTTGGGTCTGGTGTTTCTCATCTTCCTCTTGACAATACCAAGGTCAGGTGAGTTTTCTGACCAATCAAGCACAGTGATACTGTTGTTTTTAAACCAGGTATTGGTGCTTTTGGCAGTGTGGACAGGTGCCAAGTCCTGCTGAAGAATTAAATTTCCATCTCCAAAAAGCTTGTCGGCAGAGGGAAGAATGAAGTGCTGTAAAGTTTCCTGGTAGACGGCTGCGCTGACTTTGGTCTTGATAAAACACAGTGGACCTACACCAGCAGATGACATGGCTCCCCAAATCATCACTGATTGTGGAGACTTCACACTAGACCTCAAGCAGCTTGGATTGTGTGAGATTCCAATCTTCCTCCAGACTCTGGGACGTTGATTTCCAAATGAAATGCAAAAATTTACTTTCATCTGAAAACAACAACTTGGACGACTGAGCAACAGTCCAGTTCTTTTTCTCCTTGGCCTAGGTAAGACGCTTCTAGTGTTGTCTATTGGTCACGAGTGTCTTGACACAAGGAATGCGACACTTGTAGCCCATGTCCTGGATACATTTGTGTGTGGTGGATCTTGAAGCAATGACTCCATCAGCAGTCCCTTCCTTGTTAATCTCCCCCAAATTTTTGACTATCCTTTTCTTAATCCTTTCAAGGCTGCGGTTATCCCGGTTGCTTGTGCACCTTTTTCTACCACACTTTTTCCTTCCACTCAACTTTCCATTAATATGCTTGGATACAGCACTCTGTGTGCAGCCAGCTTCTTTAGCAATGACCTTTTGTGGCTTACCCTCGTGGAGTGTGTCAGTAACTGCCTTCTGGACATCTGTCAAGTCAGCAGTCTTCTGGAGCTGCTGAAACAGACTAAGATTAAGGGACCTTTTAAACGCTTAGGAAGCCTTTGCAGGTGTTTTTTGTTAATTATAATTTACTGAGATAATGACTATTGGGTTTTCGTTGGCTGTAAGTCATAGTCCTCAACATTAACAGAAAAACACTTGAAATGGATCACTCTGTTTGTAATGACTATCTAATATATGAGTTTCAGTTTTTGTATTAAAGGACTGAAATAAATTAACGTTTTCATGATATTCTAATTTTATGAGATGCACTATTGATTAAAATTAACTGTTTGTGGAGGAAACACACGTCCATGTAAAACAGGTACGTAAAAAAACAGTACTGGTGTCAGTGTTTTCCATCATTGTGTCCGTTTTTACCATCCGTGTGTCATCGTTGTTTTTAAAGAATTGATAAATAAATTACAAAGCTACTACTATAATTTGCGATGTTAAACACTAATGCTGTCTGGATGTTGTGTTTTTCACAGATCCATGGACTTGTTCAGGCCCTTGGCAGCTGTGCTGTTGGGGGGAAAAAAGGACATGTTTCCCCCGTGTACTTTGCAGGGACACGCAGTCTGTGTAATTACATGGACATATGGGTAGCAGCCGAGGTTATAATAGGTAACTGTGGCATTTGATAAAAAAAAGGATACATGTACTGGAAACATGGACGAGAATTTTCTAAATATCACTTACCATATATACTCGAGTATGAGCCGACTCAAGTATAAGCTGAGGCACCTAATTTTGCCATGGAAAACTGGGTAAGCTTATTGACTCGAGTATAAGCCAGGTATGCATTGTCACCTCATCCCTGTGTTGGTATGCGTGGCTCCCCCGTCGCTGTCCTGGAATGCGTGGCTCCCCTGTCCTGGTATGCGTGGCTTCCCTATTCTGTCCTGGTATATGTGGCTACCTCCCTTTCGTCCTTGTATGCATGCTTCCTATTACAAAAAAAAACCATCCTACTCACCCTCCAGCATGCCATCGCAGCATCTCGTTGGTGCCAGTTTCCAGTTGCTCTTTCTGTGCTGAGCAATCACGTGGCACCACTCACGAAGGTAATTAATATTATTCCCTCCGTGCCTATGGGAGTGGAGACGTGTGCATATTCATTACCTTAATGAGCGGTGTCACGTGATTGCTCAGCACAGGAAGAGCAACTGGAAGCCGGCACCAACGAGATGCTGCGAGGGCATGCTGGAGGGTGGGTAAGATGTCTTCTAAAAGACGACGGATGCAGCTGTCACTGTGTAGGCAATAAGAGAAATTAATATTCATTTCTCCTTAGCAGTGGCACAGGCTTTAGCCACAGCTGCCGGCTCCTGCTTCTGTGACCTGCTGCTCTGCCGCTCCCCCTCCCCCGCCGGCTTTCTGGACAATGATTCGTATATAAGCCGGGAAGGGGGGGGCCTATTTTCAGCACAAAAAAGTGCTGAAAACTCGGCTTATACACGAGTATATACGGTATTAGTAAAAGTGGTCCATGGCATCCTTAATGTCTTCCAAAAGGACCTGACTTTCTGGGACTCCATAGTCTCTCCTCACCGTTAAAGAGCGAGATCTCACCCTCTGTATAAACTCAGTGATGCTGTATACGTGCCGTGAAGAATGTACCGCTTGGTGTTGCAATAAAGGACACTTGAAACTGCATTTTGGTGAGTGCATTTGCGTTTCTTTCATTGCTGGTTTTACATATGGACCCATGGTTGCGTGTTCAAAATAGCGGATGCGGCAATTGTAATCGGTATTCTGAATCAAACTCGCCCATCATATGTTAATGGATGCACAAAAAATGGGTCATATTCTGGTTACCATTTGTATATTATGCATTTTTCATGGATTCATTACAATTATTAAGATAAAAAGCTGTACTTCACCTCTAGTATTGATTTATATATGAAGGGCACACGGATGTATAAAAAAAAAAACCATGTGAAAAATTGACATATGGGACACAATACAGACAGTAAAAACATTTGTTTTTTTTTCAGGGTGAAAACTGATTATTTTGCATACACTTATCTGAACTCGGCCTCATAAGAAAGTTTAAATTAATAATGGAAAACTTACCATAAGGAAAGAGTATCCTATCCAAAGGCTCCTCCACCCTTCTGGGCATTGCGGGATTGTGATGTCTTGGCTATGAACAGCCACAGCTTGGGATGGAGCCTCGCACACAGAGCAGCGGCTAATGTAGTTTCTAATTTGTGTGCTGGCTACTGGCATCATGGGAATAGGAGCCGTAGTGGAGAGCCAGTAAGACTTATCATTCCTACTAGCATAGTAACAAACCTCATTGATATTGCAATAAATAAAAGGCATGGTGCTAAATCGAGGTAAGCAGGATCCGGCAAGACCTAAATAAATAAATGAGAAACGGACGTAATCATTCAAGAGCGGCGCGCGAACACAAAATCATTCCACCCATTAACCAACCGATAATCAGATAACTAGATATCTCACCGTCTTCCACCTCAGATCTCGCAGATGACTTACCAAGGTCTTGATTATGGGCCTTTTCCTGTCCTTCTACATAGAGTAGACTGTATCCATCCCAAAGCTTGTTCATTCCAACAGGACATGGCGGAATCTGTTCAGCCTGGCTGTGTTTTACTAAAGTGTAGCCAACACTCACACTCCGCCCAGGCATGCCAGGTAATCCTACGGTGCCTTCCTTTCCTGGTGAACCTGCCATCATGAAGAAATGTACAAACCATTAGATGACACTGGCCTAATACAGTTACTTATCCTCTGCATACACCAATGCCACTAACCAACCTCCAAGGGAGGCTCCACTTATGAGGCAGAGTCGGTGACGGGTGGCTTTCCGCTCCTATCAGACTGAATGCAACTCAACACTAGCGTCCTTCCTCCTTTCATCCCATGGGTATAGTTCATTTATTTCTATGATCTGTAATGTATGTTTATTGCTTCCACCAATTTTAAAACACTTCTGGCGATAATGAAACTACAAAATAATGATGATGGTTATTATAGACATAAGATCTAATATATATGGATGTGCTCCATATTTGTGTAAGGGCTTATTCAGACGTCAGTGATTTTTCTCTTACACAAAAAAATACGTTCAGCATCTCACCAGTGTTTTTATTAGTGTGCCATCAGAGTTTGGTCACTGTCAAGTGTTGCCATCAGAATTTGGTCAGAATTTCATCGTTTTTTTTCAGGGCGGTGTATAAAAAAACGGATTGAGGTCTCTCAAGCTCTTCATATCAAACAGTTCATGAAAGATGGACAGCATCAGAGAGCTGTCTGATTTTTTTTTTCAAGAAACCAAAGAGTTGCATTAGTGATTTTGATCAGGTAAGTCTACTTGAGGTTGTGTGGACCATTTGGTCTGACAAAAAGAAAATGGGACAGGTGCACTAACCCAGACACTACCATAGGTGCCACTGATTTCTGAGAAAAACACACATAGCACTTGTACAAGAAAAACTGACATCAGAATGATCCCTAAGCTTGTAGCGGACAGGTTGGGTGTCACTTGCTTTATCTTTTTGATTCCCTCAACGACAGGAGACAGATTTCAGGAATGGTCTAATCTTAGTGATACACGTTATCAGAAGAGAGGTCTAATGCACATGGTGGAATTACAATGTTCAGGCCAAATTGGTTCAGAGATGAAAAGAGTTGAACTTAACGCAGTGTCTAAAGCAGCAAACCACTGTAAGAGGTGCTGGTGTAAAAAAGCTATTTAATACAGTATACACTGTGTTCCAAATTATTATGCAAATTGGATTTAAGTGTCATAAAAATTTAATTGTTTTGTTTTTCAAATAAACTTGTGGATGGTGTTGTGTCTCAGGGCTCAATGGATCACTGAAATCAATCTTAAACACGTGATAATTAGTTTTCCAGGTTATTCTAATTAAAAGAAAACTACCGTATATACTTGAGTATAAGCCGACCCGAGTATAAGCCGACCCCCTTAATTTTGCCACAAAAAACTGGGAAAACTTAATGACTAGAGTATAAGCCTAGGGTGGAAAATGCAGCACCTACCGGTAAATGTCAAAAGTAAAAATAGATACCAATAAAAGTAAAATTAATTGAGACATCAGAAGGTTGTGTTTTTGAATATCCATATTGAATCAGGAGCCCCATATAATGCTTCATAAAGTTTGATGGGCCCCATTAGATGCTCCACATTAAAATATGTCCCATATAATGCTGCATAAAGAGTAATAAGGGCCTCATAAGATGCTCCATAGAGATATTTGCCCTATATAGTGCTGCACAAGTGTTATGGCCCCATAAGATGCTCCGTACAGTCACTTGACCCATATAGTGCTGCACAAGTGTTATGGCCCAATACAGATGCTCTGCACAGCTACTTGCCCCATATAATGCTGCACAAGTGTTATGGCCCCATTATAGTGCTCCGTACAGCCACTTGCCCCATATAGTGTTGCACAAGCGTTATGGCCCCATACAGATGCTCCGTACAGCCACTTGCCCCTTATAATGCTGCACAAGTATGGCCCCATACAGATGCTCCGTACAACCACTTGCCCCATATAATGCTGCACAAGTATGGCCCCATAAGATGCTCTGCACAGCTACTTGCCCCATATAATGTTGCACAAGTATGGCCCCATAAGATGCTCTGCACAGCTACTTGCCCCATATAATGTTGCACAAGTATGGCCCCATAAGATGCTCTGCACAGCTACTTGCCCCATATAATGTTGCACAAGTATGGCCCCATAAGATGCTCTGCACAGCTACTTGCCCCATATAATGCTGCACAAGTATGGCCCCATAAGATGCTCTGCACAGCTACTTGCCCCATATAATGCTGCACAAGTATGGCCCCATAAGATGCTCTGCACAGCTACTTGCCCCATATAATGCTGCACAAGTATGGCCCCATAAGATGCTCTGCACAGCTACTTGCCCCATATAATGCTGCACAAGTATGGCCCCATAAGATGCTCTGCACAGCTACTTGCCCCATATAATGTTGCACAAGTATGGCCCCATAAGATGCTCTGCACAGCTACTTGCCCCATATAATGCTGCACAAGTATGGCCCCATAAGATGCTCTGCACAGCTACTTGCCCCATATAATGCTGCACAAGTATGGCCTCATAAGATGCTCTGCACAGCTACTTGCCCCATATAATTCTGCACAAGTATGGCCCCATAAGATGCTCTGCACAGCTACTTGCCCCTTATAATGCTGCACAAATATGGCCCCATAAGATGCTCTGCACAGCCACTTGCCCCATATGCTGTGGCTGCCATAAAAAAAAAATCACATACTCCCCTCTCTTCGCTCAGGACCCCGGCACTCTGCTCCTCGTGCGGCTCCGTCTTCGGCACTGACGCTCAGCAGAGGGTGCGCACTGACTACGTCACCGCGCCCTCTCACCTGAGCGTCACTGCTGAAGACAGAGCGACACCCAGACCGAGGAGCAGGTGACTATCGTGCAGCGCAGCGCTCCCCCTCCCCGTATACTTACCTGGTCCTGGCGCTGCGTCCCTGCTTCTTCCCCGGCGCTGCATCTTCTTCCTGTATTGAGCGGGCAGCGTCACTGCTCATATACAGTAATGAATATGCGGCTCCACCTCTATGGGGGGTGGACCCGCATATTCATTACTGTATATGAGCGGTGCCATGTGACCACTCAATACAGGAAGAAGATGCAGCGCTGGAAGAAGCAGGGACTGCAGGGACCGCGCCGGGGGCAGGTAAGTATAATTACACAGCCACCGCTCCCCCTCCCGTGCCGACTCCCGGGCATGACTTGAGTATAAGCCGAGAGGGGGACTTTCAGCCCCAAAAAATGGGCTGAAAATCTCGGCTTATACTCGAGTATATACGGTACTTAAAAATGAGGTTCCACATTATTAAGCAGGCCACTGTTTTCAAGCAATATGGGAAATAAAAAGGATCTCTCTGCTGCTGAAAAGCGTTAAATAGTGCAATGCCATGGACTAGGTATGAAAACATTAGATATTTCACGAAAACTTAAGAGTGATCATCGTACTGTGAAGAGATTTGTGCCTGAAACAGCACAGACAGGGTTCATGCAGATAAAGGCATAATGAGGAAGATTTCTGCTAGACAAATTCACTGGATTAAGAGAGCAGCTGCCAAAATACCATTACAAACCAGTAAACAGTTATTTGAAGCTGCTGGTGCCTCTGGAGTCCCTCGAACCTCAAGGTATAGGATCCTTCAAAGGCTTGGTGTGGTGCATAAATCTACTATTCGGCCACCTCTAAACAGTGTTCACAAGCAGAAACAGTTGCAGTGGGCCCAGACATACATGAAGACTAATTTTCAAACAGTCTTGTTTACTGATGAGTGTCGCGCAACCCTGGATGGTCCAGATGGATGGAGTAGTGGATGGTTGGTGGATGGCCACCATGTCCCAACAAGGCTGCGACGTCAGCAAGGAGGCGGAGGAGTCATGTTTTGGGACGGAACCATGAGGAAACCGCTGGTAGGGCGCTTTAAGGTTCCTGAAGGTGTGAAACTGACCTCTGCAAAGTATATAGAGTTTCAGACTGACAACTTTCTTCCATGGTATAAAAAGCAGAAACGTGCCTTCAGGAGCAAAATCATCTTCATGCATGACAATGCACCATCTCATGCTGCAAAGAATACCTCTGAGTCATTGGCTGCTATGGGCATAAAAGAAGATAAACTCATGGTGTGGCCACCATCTTTCCCTGACCTCAACTCTATAGAGAACCTTTGGAGTATCATCAAGCAAAAGATCTATGAGGGTGGGAGGCAGTTCACATCAAAACAGCAGCTCTGGGAGGCTATTCTGACTTCATGCAAAGAAATACAAGCAGAAACTCTCCAAAAACTCACAAGTTCAATGGATGCAAGAATTGTGAAGGTGATATCAAAGAAAGGGTTCCTATGTTAACATGTAACTTGGCCTGTTAGGATATTTTGGAGTTAAATAGCTTTTTTGTTCAGTGAATGTGACCTAATGCTGCAAATTCAACAAATGAGCATTTTCAGTTCTTTAAAACATCAAATGTTTAGAAATTCTACTGTGCCTAATAATTTGGAACAGTGCATTTCAGTGAGTTTTTATTCATTTTGGAGATTATACTGTTATCATTGGGAGGTTTCCTCAATAAAATTCGATGTATACTCTAACGGGTGATGACTTTTATTAGACTGACTGTCATTTGCGCCGACCATTTAGGAAAATCCAAGAAAAATGTCATCTGCATAATAATTTGGAACATGGTGTAATTCTCCGGCTGCCACCAGGTCACTTACACCGTACACAAAATGTACATGAACTATATATCAGATATATCACTGCTATCAAGGGACATTTGTCAAAAAACACAGCAAGTAAACAAGCAGTACAATACTAATCACATCCACAAAAATATCCTCAATTTTTAAACCACATTTGAAACAAAGGTAATCATTACCTTCAAATCCTGAGGGCCCTGGAATACCAGGCTCACCGGGATCACCGACAAAGCCAGGCTGACCCGGGGGGCCATTTCTTCCCATCTGTCCTTGCCTGCCAGGAAAGCCTTTTCCACCTGAAATAGGTTATTAATATTTACACAAATATGAAATATAAAAAAAGTATTACAAAAAAAAAAGATCTCTGCAAAACAGGTAGATATTATACGGTTATAATAATTTGGGCTGTATTATAAGCGGTGTTAAATAAGATATTATGGTAGTCCATTTCAAAGGAGAAATGTCGACCGTTTAAGGCATGCTAAAAAATTGCAGGCCCTCTTCGTTTCCAGGGCACAATGCCTGGACTATGTCCCCTTCTGATGTGTAAATATTCAGTGAATGAGATCAAATACAATATAGTGTTACATACAGTGGGGAAATAAGTATTTGATACACCGCCGATTTTGAAACTTTTTCCCAACTACAAATAATGAGGTCTGTAATTTTTAACATAGATACACTTCACCTGTGAGAGACAGAATCTTAAAATAAAAATAAAACAGAAAATCACATTGTATGATTTTTAAATAAATTGCATTTTATTGCATGAAATACATATTTGATCACCTACCAACCAGCAAGAATTCTGGCTCTCTGACGTGTTAGTTTTTCTTTAAGAAGCCCCCCTACTCTGCACTCATTACCTATATTAATTGCAGCTATGTGAACTCATTACCTGTATAAAACACACAAACACACTCCAAGCTCTCCACCATGGCCAAAACCAAAGAGCTGTCTAAGGACACCAGGGACAAAAGTGTAGACCTGCACAAGACTGGGATGGGCTACAGGACAATAGGCAAGCAGCTTGGTGAGAAAGCAACAACTGTTGGCACATTTATTAGAAAATGGTAGAAACACAGTATGACTGACAATTTTCCTCAGTCTGGGGCTCCATACAAGATCTCACCTTGTGGGGTAAGGAGGATTATGAGAAATGTTAGAAATCAGCCCAGAAATACATGGGATGACCTGGTCAATGTCCTGAAGAAAGCTGGGACCACAGTCTCAAACAATACCGTTAGTAACACACTACACTGTCATGCATTAAAATCCTGCAGGGCATGCAAGATCCCCCTTTTCACTGCAGCACATGTCCAGGTCAGTTTGAAGTTCACCCTTGTACATGCAGAAAGCCTCACAAATCTATTTTTGAGAACATAATAATTATACATTATGCTTCCATACCAGGTTGTCCTGATGGTCCTTGTATACCACGATCTCCAGGCCCACCATCAAAACCATTAATTCCAGGTAGACCAGGATTTCCAAGAGGATACTGAAAATCATCACTAGGAGGTAGACCTGGGCGTCCTACTGGACCTGGGGAACCTGGAAGAAGAAATACTCAAATTCAAAAGGAAGATCCATCCAAATTTTCACAAACACTGATCACAGTGGACTTTGTGCATTCTGCTGACTGCTTACCTGATTAATGGCAACTCAACTCTTATCAAATACCACATCCACTATCTAGAATTATAAAAATGAGGTTTTCACAAACTACTGTCACCGATAGGTACATGATGGGCCTGATTGATCAAAGCTGTCATAACAGAATTCTGGTGTAAAAGCTTTGAAAATTGGTAAAATTTAGGGACAAAATTTTGCAGCTTTTGGCATCGTCACACCAGTTTCTCCCAGCTACACCCAAGGCAGAGCTCCACCCAAGGCACATCTAAGTGCAGTCGGATTTCTTCCTATGCACCCATAGACTTGTATGGGTGCGCGAGAACCGATCATCGAACACACTTGCTGCATGCTGTGATTGTTTTCTCATCTCGAATCACCATGAGAAACAAAACAAATTCAGATCTGAACGGCCCCATAGTATAACATAGGGTCGGGAGCTATGTGATAAAACTGCCCTTATATGTATACAGATAATTAGGAGCCCTTTCCCAGAAAATCAACCTCATTGCCTTATAAATTTATATTAACAATGTAATAAACACAGAATGTTGGACATCCCATCTTCTCATAGTAGTACTCACCCGAGTTTCCCTTTTCTCCTTTAAGACCCGGAAATCCAGCATCTCCGACAGATCCTTCTTTTCCAGGGACACCAATGAATCCCTGATCCCCCCTAAGGCCTAAGACCAACAGGAAACATGTTACAGTGGCAACCTGATACAAAGTCTTTTCTTCAAAAAGGACAGACTCAATGACCTGTTATTCAGCAATGCTTAGACACCAGCCAGACTTACCTTTTACTCCAGGTGCTCCGGGGCTTCCAGGGTTTCCTGAAAATCCAGAATCTCCCTTTATGCCGGCTCTTCCTGGTCCTCCTGGTATTCCAGAATCCCCTGTATCTCCTTGATTGGAGGCTGGACCCGAGGGTCCACGTGGGCCAGGTAGGCCAGGCAATCCTTAAATAGTAGAAATGTAGAAACATTATTTTACTAACGAGTTTAGTTCAATTACCATGTCTATTATGTCATATGGACACCATGGAGGGGGTCCCTTATTCAGGACTCCTCTCTACTAGTCAAAACATAGTGTCACCAACAAGGAGCATCTCTTCCTCTAGAGGCCTGTCCACAGATTAATATTTACTTACTGCTCAACACGCAAAACTAATTTTCCCATGAAACTACTAACCACATATGTTCTTAGGGTTTTGTAGTCAGAACTATAGAACATACCTTCTATCTGAAAAAGTTATGTCTTGACAAAACAATTCTAATAATTGTACAAAGACGTTGGGTAATTGTGTGGATTATGTAAACTCCAACTTATACATCAGATAGCTATTGGCTGCCAGCCATCTCTGCCAATTCCCACATGCATGCTCAGCACAACCAAGTGTGCATGTTATCAGTGGGAAAATCGGAGCAAGCCGCTGCCAGACACCTCCATGTATGGTCAGCTGTGGAGTGTTACAGTGATAACTACATTTAAATAATTAAATATAAGAGGAATGCAATAGACAAAATATAGAAAAAAAATGTCTAAAGCACAAATTTACTATTTACACTTGTAAATTGGATACATGTGATAAAAAACAACACAAACATTAATAGAAGACAAAATGCATGTGGTAGACATACCCATCTCTCCATCTCTTCCAGCTACACCAGGGTCTCCAGGTAAACCAGGTATAATATTTATTGACCCTGGTGGTCCAGGAGGACCAGATTGTCCAGGAACACCAGGTAAGCCTGAAAGCACAATGTGGATAGTCATTTCAACTCAGGACAAAGAATGCCAGCTGATCCAGGGGCCGACATATAAGTAGTGCAACCTATGCAGCTGCACATGGGCCCGAGAGGTAAGAGAGACCATTTATACCTCCAAAGCAGGTGCGAGTTTGCATATTTAGGAGCTCTTGGCTGCAAATGGCCCATATATTGTTCTTGCACAGGGGCCCTTTTCTTTCTGTGTCCGCCAGTGAGCTGATCACAAACGCTTTGAGTAGGTGGATTCAATGTGAACACATGTTCAGCCTCAGACATCAATGGCTCTCCCTTGGTGAAACATTGACTGTCCAGTACATTGAAGAGTTCTTCAAGGTTGTAACATGAACATATTTTACCTAACTGTGGTATAAACTGAAGCTTGTGGGTCCCAATGCAAAATCTCCAATGGGACCCACAACTATTTTGGGTCTTTAAAAGTATTAGAACATATCAATACCACAGTAAAATAGACTGTGTATTCAAAGAAGTGTAACAACAATATATAAAACTAAATGTCTGTATTATAAATAGTTAAAACACATAAATAAACATAAAGTGCGGTGCCTCAAACAGACCAACTAATACAAATAAGGTCAGCTAGAGGAGGACACGTTATAATTTAACCAGGAATATGACTATACTAGATGGTGGCCCGATTCTAACGCATCGGGTATTCTAGAATATGCATGTCCACGTAGTAAATTGCACAGCCCACGTAGTATATTGCCCAGTCACGTAGTATATTGCCCAGTCACGTAGTATATTGCCCAGTCACGTAGTATATTGCCCAGTCACGTAGTATATTGCCCAGCCACGTAGTATATTGCCCAGTTACGTAGTATATTGCCCAGCTACGTAGTATGTTGCCCAGCCACGTAGTATATTTCCCAGTTACGTAGTATATTGCCCAGTGACATAGTGTACAGCACAGAGCCACGTAGTATATTGGCCAGCCACGTAGTATATTGTCCAGTCACGTAGTATATTTCCCAGTCACGTAGTATATTGCCCAGTCACGTAGTATATTGCCCAGTCACGTAGTATATTGCCCAGTCACGTAGTATATTGCCCAGTCACGTAGTATATTTCCCAGCCACGTAGTATATTGCCCAGTTACGTAGTATATTGCCCAGCTACGTATGTTGCCCAGCCACGTAGTATATTTCCCAGTTACGTAGTATATTGCCCAGTGACATAGTATACAGCACAGAGCCACGTAGTATATTGTCCAGCCACGTATGTCACAGGTTAAGAAATAAACAATAAACATATACTCACCTTCCGAGGGCGCCCTTGTAGTCATTTCGTCTGTGTGCGGTGCACTCGGTAGCTTCCGGTCCCAGGATTGGTAGCGCAGGACCCGTGATGAGGTCACGGTCACATGACCGTGACGTCATGGCAGGTCCTTGTCGCATACCATGCTTGCCACCGGAACCTGCCGCTTACATGGAGCGGTTACCGGAGCGTCGCGAGGAGAGGGAAAGGCGGCAGAAGATGAGTATATAATTTATTTTTTTTATTATTTTTAACATTAGATCCTTTTACTATTGACGCTGCATAGGCAGCATCAATAGTAAAAACGTGGTCACACAGGGTTAATAGCGGCGGTAACAGAGTGCGTTACCCGCAGCATAACGTGGTCCGTTACCGCTGGCATTAACCCTGTGTGAGCGGTGGCTGCGGGGAGTATGGAGCGGGTGCCGGGCACTGACTGCAGGGGAGTAGGGAGGGACTAATCAGACTGTGGCCATCGCTGATTGGTCGCGGCAGCCATGACAGGCAGCTGGCGAGACCAATCAGCGACTTGGATTCCATGGATTCCATGACAGACAGAGGCCGCAACCAGAGGCCGAATATCCGTGACAGAAAGAAGGACAGACAGAAAGACGGAAGTGACCCTTAGACAATTATATAGTAGATCAATAATGGACATGGAAAGGTATTCAAGGATGCACATAATTTGGTGCAATCCTTTGGATGCAATGGCAGAACTCAGCCAGGAACCCTAAGCCATGGATCAATCAGATCCCAATGCACTCCATGATTCACGCTATTGCTGTAAGCACAAAACATGTAACTGGCAACATATCCCACGCCCTGTACATAGTACCTGGTCCTGTACATATTACCTGGTCCGTGTCTCTCCCAAAGTGCTCAGCCAAATGGCGCGCTGAACCTTGCAGCCTTGGGGATTGGGATCTGATTGATCCATGGCTTAGGTTCCTGGCTGAGTTCTGCCATTGCATCCAAAGGATTGCACCAAATTATGTGAATCCTTGAATACCTTACCATGTCCATTATTGATATAGCCATATTCCTGGTTAAATTATAACGTGTCCTGCTCTAGCTGACCTTATTTGTATTTGTTGGTCTATTTGAGGCACCGTACTTTATGTTTATTTATGTGTTTTAACCATTTATAATAAAGACATTTAGTTTTATATATTGTTGTTACACTTCTTTGAATACACAGTCTATTTTACTGTGGTATTGATATGTTCTAATGTTATGTGAAGTGCTGCCCATTCCTTAAGGGAATATGGGCTTGGGTATTATGCTTACAATAGTATTAGTCTTCTCATATGAGCCAAAGGGACTTTTTGTAGCCCCCTAGGCTCAAGGGACCCGGGTGCATTTGCAATCCCTCCACGCAATATAGTCACACCCGTTACCTAATAACACTAGGTACATAGGAATGTTAAAAGATCTTGTCTTACCTGGATCTCCCACAACACCTTTTGCACCGTTAATTCCAGGTTGTCCAGGCACTGTGTTGGAAAAGCCTCTTTCACCTTTCGAACCTGGAAATCCAGGTGACCCCGGGCGTCCAGGTTCACTCAAACCTTTAATTTTGGGAGAGAAAATAATTAAAAACAAAAGTAATACTAAAAAAAAGTATTTTTCATAACGCACCTGTCTTACAGCAGGTGAACGCAATAAAACTACAAGTTTCTAATAATTTATGTATTCTTGCGTTACACTGTAGGCTCTAAGGAGTTCTTGTTCTCTATAACAATGCATTAATTATGAAATGTGATAATTACCAGGAGTGCCAGGTAAGCCCCTTGTGCCAGGCAATCCATTCAGTCCATCCAGACCTGGAAGTCCAGAATAACCTGAAACAAATAGGCAATAGATATTACTTTTTTTTTTAAATTCGTTTATTAAACAACAACAAAATTAAGACATACATGGTTGGCATATATTCAGATCAGAACATACACAGTCAACCTAATATCTATGAAGAAAACAATAAAAGTAGCACAAGATATTACAGTATGTCTAAAGTAGTTACCGAAGACTTAAAACTTAAAACAATCCTATTACCATAACAATCTCCATCTCATTAATAATTCAGTATTAGAACGTAGTGCGAGCCAAAACAAAATCCATCTTAAACACTATCAAATTGGAGCTAGGCCATTACCCATGTGATGACAAAGTGAGGTAGGACGACTTCCACACATCCCAAATTTTATTAAATTTCCCTAAACAGCCCCGATTCTGGTATAAAGTTCGTTCATAAGGTATGACTGAGTTTACCAACTTCACCCAAGCTCTGAGAGATGGATGTGTGTTGTCCATCCAGCGTAGGGCTATCATTTTCCTTGCTAAGAAAAGTGTCAATCTCAAAAAAATTTGAGTATGATGTCCCCATATCTCCTCTTCCAAAACGCCAAATAAACACACCAACGGATTCAAAGGAACAGGAATGTGTACAAGGGAGGACAACAACGAAGTCACCTCTTTCCAGAAAGATAGGATAATTGGACTACCCCATATCATGTGTATAAAATCTGCATCCATTGTGTGGCATCTAAGGCATTCTGAAGATTGAGACCATCCTATTTTGAACAATCTTAATGGGGTCAAGTATGATTGGTGTATCATATACATTTGGATCATTTTATTGTTGGCCGAAGGGGATACTTTGGTTGGGGACTCAAGAATTGTTTCCCAGTCCTCATTTTGAAGATCAGGGACCAGAAGTTTCCACTTTTCTTTAATTGGAAGTAAAGCAGAGTCAGCGCCCGTGGACAACATATATGTACATAGTGCAGAGATAAGACCACAGGGTCCCTGCGATTTAAGGATCCCTATCAATGGGAAGGATGATATTTGTTGCGTCACATTTATACTGTGCATATGTGATTCGATCGCTGTCCTAAGCTGCAAATAGTGAAAGAATTGGGATTTAGGGACATCATATTTAATTTGCATTTGTTCAAAAGACATCAGAACGCCCTGTTCATATTATTATTATTACTATTATTATTTATTTATTTATATATCACCATTAATTCCATGGTGCTGTACATGAGAAGGGGTTACATCAAAATACAAATATCACTTACAGTAAACAAAACTAACAATGACAGACTGGTACAGAGGGAAGAGGACCCTGCCCTTGCGGGCTTACATTCTACAGGTTCATATAGATCATTAATTGAAGAAACACCATATGATATCCAGAACTGAGCGGATGGATGATTCAATAACCCTGGGAAATATTAATTGTTTCATAATTGCATTTCGGCTACAATTCCATCAAAGTGGATTACTTTTTTAACCTGTTCCCAAATCAATCGCGCCAATCGGAGTAGCGGTAGTAATTTAGGGGAATAACGGTATGTGCCCACGCTGCAGATTTTCCTGCGGATTTTTCCGCAGCGGATTTGGAAATCTTGCGGATTCTTCTGCGGGTTTTCACCAGCACTTTCTTATTGGTGCTGGTTGAAACCCGCTGCGGAATCCGCACAAACAATTGACATGCTGCAAAAAATAATCCGCAGCGTTTCCGCGCGGCTTTTTCCGCAGCATGTGCACAGCGTTTTTTTTTTCCCATAGGTTTACATTGTACTGTAAACTTTGGGAAAACTGCTGCGGATCCGCAGCGGCCAAATCCGCTGCGGATCCGCAGCAAAATCCGCAGCGTGTGAACACAGCCTTAGGTTTATTTATTTCTAAAAAACCCAGCGGGCAATCAATCCTTGCAGCATGAGCCAAATGGCTCTCTGAGTTTGGTAAATAACCCCCAGGCATCCATTTATCCAAAGCTCTAAAGGCCCCTTCACATTAAGCGACGCTGCAGCGATACCGACAACGATCCGGATCGCTGCAGCGTCGCTGTTTGGTCGCTGGAGAGCTGTCACACAGACAGCTCTCCAGCGACCAACGATGCCGGTAACCAGGGTAAACATCCTAAAAGTAAAAAAAAACAAACGCTACATACTTACCTACAGCTGTCTGTCCTCCAGCGCTGTGCTCTGCTCTCCTCCTGTACTGGCTGTGAGCACAGCGGCCAGAAAGCAGAGCGGTGACGTCACCGCTCTGCTTTCCGGCTGACCGACGCTCACAGCCAGTACAGGAGGAGTGCAGAGCACAGCGCTGGAGGACAGACAGCGGTAGGTAAGTATAGTGTTTGTTTTTTTTTACTTTTAGGATGGTAACCAGGGTAAACATCGGGTTACTAAGCGCGGCCCTGCGCTTAGTAACCCGATGTTTACCCTGGTTACCAGTGAAGACATCGCTGGATCGGTGTCACACACACGAAATAAAGTTCTGGACTTTATTCAGCGACCAACGATCTCTCAGTAGGGGCCTGATCGTTGGTCGCTGTCACACATAACGATTTCATTAACGATATCGTTGCTACGTCACAAAAAGCAACGATATCGTTAACAATATCGTTATGTGTGAAGGTACCTTAAGTTGGCCAGCCAAATAGTACAGAAAAAAGTCTGGTAACGCCACTCCTCCCACTTGTTTAGATCTATGTAGGGTAGATAACTTAAGTTTAGGTCTAGCCTTCCCCCATATAAAGGATGACATTAGAGAGTTTAAGCTTGAGAAAAAGGATTTAGGGACCGGTGCAGCACTATGTTGGAGGGAATAATTGAGCTTCGGAAGTACCGTATATACTCGAGTATAAGCCGAGATTTTCAGCCCAAAATTTTGGGCTGAAAGTGCCCCTCTCGGCTTATACTCGAGTCACGGTGGGTGGCAGGGTCGGCGGGTGAGGGGGAGAGGGCGCTGAGGCATACTCACCTAATCCTGGCGATCCTGGCGCTCCCTCTGCCTATCATGGTCTTCGGTGCTGCAGCTCTTCCCCTCTTCAGCGGTCACGTGGGACCGCTCATTAGAAAAATGAATACGCGGCTCCACCTCCCATAGGGGTGGAGCCGCATATTCATTTCTCTAATCAGCGGTGCCGGTGACCGCTGATAGAGGAAGAGGCTGCGGCACCGAAGACCATGTGACAGGCAGAGGGAGCGGGACGCCGGGAGCAGGTATGTAATATTCACCTGTCCGCGTTCCACACGCCGGGCGCCGCTCTGTCTTCGCGTCCTCTTGCACTGACTGTTCAGGTCAGAGGGCGCGATGACGCATATAGTGTGCGCGGCGCCCTCTGCCTGATCAGTCAGTGCGGAGAGACTCCGGGACAGGACGCTGGGAGCTGCAAGCAAGAGAGGTGAGTATGGCATTTTTTTTTATTGCAGCAGCAGCAATGGCAGAGCTTTCTATGGCACAGCTATGGGGCAATAATGAACGGCGCAGAGCACTATATGGCAGCTATGGGGCAATAATGAACGGCGCAGAGCACTATATGGCACAGCTATGGGGCAATAATGAACGGTGCAGAGCACTATATGGCACAGCTTTCTATGGCACATCTATGGGGCAATAATGAACGGTGCAGAGCACTATATGGCAGAGCTTTCTATGGCACATATATGGGGCGATAATGAACGGTGCAGAGCACTATATGGCAGTTTTATATGGCACATCTATGGGGCAATAATGAACGGTGCAGAGCACTATATGGCAGAGCTTTCTATGGCACATTTATGGGGCAATAATGAACAGTATGGAGCATTATATGTGGCATAGCTTTATATGGAGCATCTATGGGGCAATAATGAACGGTATGGAGCATCTATTTTTATTTTTGAAATTCACCGGTAGCTGCTGCATTTCCTACCCTAGGCTTCTACTCGAGTCAATAAGTTTTCCCAGTTTTTTGTGGCAAAATTAGGGGGGTCGGCTTATACTCGGGTCGGCTTATACTCGAGTATATACGGTAATATAATTTAACTAGATTTACGCATCCAGAAGCAGACAATGGTAATTTACTCCAAATGGTGAACTTGTGTTTGACTAGGTCTAGCAACGGGAAAATATTGAGCTGCAGATCAAGTCCACTAAATTTTGAAATAATTATTCCCAGGTATTTAAAATTAGATACAACTGGTAATGGGGATAACATTTCAAGTTGATCTGTTGGGACATGGGAAAGAGGCATTAAAGTAGATTTATCCCAATTGATGTATAACCCGGAGTGCGTACAAAAGCCATCTATAGTAGTGATCACATGTGGCAGCGTCTCCTCTACTTCAGCCATAAATACTACCATATCATCCGCATATAGACCCATAATGTCTGTGTGGTCTGCTATTCTAATGCCCTGAATAGATGGGGTTGATCTCATACGTATCGCTAGTGCTTCAATCACAAGGGCAAAGAGGGACGGAGAGAGAGGGCAGCCCTGACGTGTTCCCCTTTCCAATGAGAGTGTTTCAGATACAGAATTATTAATAATTATCCGGGCTTTTGGTTTCAAGTACTGTATATTGCGTGAATCCATTTTTGAAATTTAGGGTCAAATCGATACTTCTGTAGACATGCAAATAGGAAAGGCCATTGAAGAGAGTCAAAAGCCTTGGCCGCGTCCAGCGAGGCCATGGCCCACTTATTCTCTAGTACCAACGAACTATATTGGGCTATTGACTGAACTCTTCTGATATTAATAGTCGTACTCTTACCCGGCATAAATCCAGTCTGGTCTGGGTGTATTATGTCCAATATTACCGTATTTAACCTAGTGGCCAAAATTTTAGTAAAAATTTTGTAGTCCACATTTACTAAGGATATGGGGCGATATGATCCACACTCCAGAGGGACCTTCCCATCTTTTTTTAAAACTATAATAGTTGCTTCATAATAGGAGTCTGGTAAGGAATCCCCCTCCAAATCCCCTGCAATACTTTCAAAACGATTGACGCTAAATTGTCTCGGTATTTCTTATAGAATTCTATGGGAAATCCATCTTGACCGGGTGCTTTTCCAGAAGCCAGATCTGCTATGGCCACATTTATCTCTTCAAGAGTAAAATCTGCATCTAAGAAAGCCTGTTGTGTAGGACTCAGAGTAGGGAATTCTATGTCTGATAAATAAAGTTAGACAGTCCATAGTATCAAAGTCCCCCCTGGAGCTGTATAGAAGTTCTTTATAATAGTTATGAAAACATTGAAGTATGTCATCTGTCGAGGTAACTATTGAACCATCTGGTTCCCGAATTTTAAGTATAGTGTTAGATGCGTTGTGTTGACACACCATAAATGCCAGAAGTTTACTAGACTGGTTTCCTTGTTCAAAGTACGCCTGTCGAGTAAAAAACAGCTTGCGCTTAGATTTAGTGTCAGTATACTGGCCATGTAGTCTATAAGAAAGTAACCATTCGGGGCGTGGTTTGCCAAGGGACAGGAGTGGACGTGCCTGTGCAGGGCTCCTGCTAGTCCCTTAATTGCTACTAATTTAGCCTACATATATCTGGACTATTCTATTCCTCAACACCTATAAACATGCCAGGATCAAGAGGGAAGAGGAAAATCGCTGGCACACCTAAGAATTCTCCCTCATTTGGGCAGAGAAGTACCCGGGAGAAAAACAATGGCGGCAGCAGCAGGCTTCCCCCTGGTGGGAAAGAAAGAAGTCCCGGGAGCCTAAGCAGTAGAACTAACAGCCGAAAACCAGCGGTCCTGCGGCACCAAAGTGCACAGAAAATCACCCAGACTGCAGCTCCGAGGTCCCCTGCCCCTGCACCAACTCTGACAAAGACTGCAGGTACATCGGTGGGAGGCAGAGGGACCGCTGAGATTTACAATGCAGCGACGCGGCGGAGGGATACGCTGGACGGCGCAGAGGTGCCGGCTTCGGGGATCCCGACGCCTGTCAAACCAGCGGCGCCGGGCAAATCAGAGACGCCGGGCGGTGAGGAGAGGAGAGGGAGCCGTGGATCCATATCAGCGACGCAAGCCACCGCGTCGATATGGGAGCCAGGAGCGGAGAACGGGACGGAGCGACAGACCGGCGGCGGAGTGATCCCGCCGACGCAGCGCAGCTCATTGAGGTACGATGCGAAGGAGTTCGTACCCGGAAGTGACAGGAGATGCCAGACGCCGGGAGCTGCAGCAGGGGACAGCGAATATACAGAGAAGCGGCGGGTCTCGCCTGCCGCATTGGCTTTCGAGGGAGAGTGCTTGGGGAAGCGATCGCCCCCCCAGAGTAGGGGGGGGAGGTTGATCCCCAATAAAAGCAACGCTATTAAAGGTGAGACTGAGAGAGATAATCAAAGAGGGGGCAGGTTTGTGAGAGATGGGGCGGAGCCATATTCACAGCAGGGACTCAGCCTTGGTTGTGGCTCCCTCTCACCCCCACTACGGACTTTTGATAGGAAGGAGGCATTAGAAATAAAATCGAGTAACCAAATGAACACCACCAATGAGTGCCTATATGATAAGGAATACACCTCATTTGGTAAAATGGCTGAACATGCTGCTTTGCTGCCCAAATCACTTATTAAATCTTTCGCCATTGGGCTTGAAGAAAAACTTAAAGAACAGTCTATTTTTGATAACCCTTACTTGACCCCTGACCTCTCTATGACATCTTTGGTGGGGAGGGAGGCGCAATCAATCAGTCACACAGCGTCTTCAGCTTCCTCCGAACGTGATTATAAAGATCTTATGGATGACTGTGACAATGAGGGGTTAACAGATTTAGAGGGGTGCTCAGAGGAGTCCAGCGATATGGAGGACTTAAGTGGCTCAGATGACACATCAAAAACCTCATATGTGAGCGACATGGAGCAGGAGCAGCCTTGTACTGAGGTCCCTAATTATTCCCCAATTGATAAAATTGTGGCCTCTGACGAGTATCCCTCTATGAAATTCATGGTCAACCTGTGTAGGGCTCTTTTGTCATCTATGGAGCTAAAAGGAACTAGGTTATCTGAAAAAATATTCAAAAAACTATTCAGAGAAGTTTTCTCGCATTTTGGCGGTGCCCCATTCTCTATCGCCAACACGACCTCTGATGATTCCCCTAACATCCCGAATAAATCCTACTCTCCAAGCAAACACCAAGGGTTGGCGTCTTGCAATAATGCGGAGGGCGAGCCTGCACGTCCAGATCCCCTGGTCAATCTAAAAAACGATATAGACTCCTTCAGAGCCAAATTAACTGATTTTGAAAATTACAAAAGAAAAAACAACTTGAAAGTCCGTGGTATCCCGGAATCGGTGGGGAAATCCCAGCTAGAAAAATATATTTCCTCTATGATATCTTACATGCTCCCCGAAACTAAAGGTAAAAACCTAATAGTAAAAGCATTCAGGATACGGAGACCTCCCTTTCTCCCGCCTAATACTGCCGCGGATGTTATCGTCTCACTATACCCCAATTGGCTTAGAGACTCGTTGCTCGTCGCCGCAAGGGAGCCAAGGTTCCTCTCGTCTCACTATGGACACTTGACATTGTACAGGGATCTGTGCAAGGACACTATGCAAAAACGTAAAATGTTTCAGCTCGCCACCAATAGACTGCACCAGGCTGGAATGCAATATAACTGGCACCAGTTCTCTAACCTGAGATTCCTCTTCGCGGCAAAATGGCGTACTTTTACTTCTCCAGCAGAGGCGATGAACTTCCTAGATCGTGCGGGTATAGGACATCCCGGATCTTCTTCTGACCCTACTTCGAAAACCAAAATTAACTCCTGAATGTTTCTCTTCTCTTTGTATAGTCCAGGTCACAACATGTGATTGAACCGATCTTGTTGCCCAATTAGTATTGGACCATTATCGATGGTCCTACCTTGACAGGCTGTCATTTTTTCCCATCAGTTACGCTAATTCTGGTTACTAAATTTTTGCAATATTGATTAAGTGAGGCTACTTATTTTATTATGCAGCTTTATACATAATCTCAGCCGCTGGCCTACACTATTTTTAGTTAACCCGTATCCTACTGCTCCTTTAAAGTTGATATATTCATCTGTTATTACATAGTTTAGAGAGATACATATACTATTCTTGTCTATGCATATTTCATCTAACCTACTCTTAAGTGGTTCTCTTATGATACAGCTACCATGTTTAATTCTACTGAACTAATGTCTGCTTGTCTCCCCTATTGTATAGGGGTCCTTCCCTGGTCTCGTGTCCCTTCCCTCCCTTCCTCCCCTCCCTAGTTTACCCTTCCCGGTTAAATATAATTGTTAAAATCCAATAAAAATTATTTTGAAAAAAAAAAAGAAAGTAACCATTCAGCTCTGTTTGCACTTGTTTGATTAGCTATGTAGGCTGCTTCTGAGTCTCTCAAACGCCTCTCCGTATCGTCATCCTCCTGTGAGGTCTTACGTTTTAATATATGAGATTGTAGAGGATAAACAACCCCTCAGGTATGCTTTAAGAGCATCCCAAAAAATATTAATATTATGTGGGTCTGGATGGGACGAGACGAAACAGTCCAGCTGGTCTGTAGTTCTGTCATTGGGCCCTATCAATTTCAGCAAAAATGGGTTTAATTTCCATACTATGTTGCTATTCGTATGACTAAATCTAAGTTTAAGAATTACCGGGCTATGATCCGAAATACCTCTACTCCCATGTTTCACCTCCCCACTCATATCGCCAAATTACTGGATCCAAATATGCAATCTAACCGGGACAGAGTGCATCTAACGGATGAATGACAGGTAAATTCTCTAACATCTGGATGGTGCGTTCTCCATAAATCTGACCAACCAGTTCCTTCCATAAGTAGCGATAACCGAGACGGAGAAGAGGTCACTTCCGAGGCCACGTTGTCCAATCTGAGCCTATCCAAGCAATCGTCCATAACCAAATTGAAATCTCCCATACACATAACATGTGCGTCTGGATAATTTAAAGCAAAGCTCAACGTCTTTTTAATGACTGACATATTAGCCGGGGGGGGCGGGGGAGATTATATATACACATAGTCTTTCAAGTTCACCGTCGCATGTACAAATATGAAGCGTCCCTCTGGGTCCCTCCGGACCTCTCTAACCTTCCATCTAACATCCTTGTGGATGAACAAAGAAACCCCTCTAGAGTAACTGGTATGGAATGCATGTACAGGCCATTGCACCCAGGGCTTTTGCACTTAACGAGCTGAGTCCCTGGTCAGATGTGTTTCAACCAGAGCTATAACATGAGGGTGATAGCGACGTATCTGAGAAAATATTTTAACCCTCTTTCTAGGTGTTTCGAGGTCTCTCACATTCCAAGTCATACATGTAATATCAAGACGCCATGCCCCTTCATCCAAACATAGTATGCATCGTCACACTGATCACATTTCTGACAAATAATGGAGAAAATCATGGCAGCAGTTTCTATAAGAAGAAAAACAACAATAACTGACAAACTTTGAACAAGAAAAAGCAAAAAGTGCTTCAAAAGGGAGCAAAGTTCCATGCTCATATTGCGGTCCAATAAAGAGGGTACCATCTCTGAACACCTATAACAGAGTCCGGTATAAGTGTTATCTTGGACGTTAACGGAAAGAGCTCCATTTACCAAAAAATAAAGGAAAGAGAAAAAAGAGGGGAGTATAAAAGAACCTCCCCCCCATGATGAGGAAGCTCCATTTCCAATGTACCCAAATATAGAGACGGCAAACAATTCAGGATTTCTTACCCCCCCCCCTCCCCACATGAGAGCGCATCTATTCCTCGGCCTCCACTGGGGATGCAAATAAAAGAAGTGGAGCCCTCATAAACAACTCGAAGTCGGGCCAGGTAGATCATTGAATAGCGTATGTTCTTTTCTCTGAGTTGCTTCTTTATCTCCATGAACTGAGCACGTTGCTTTTGAAGTTCCATTGAAAATCTGGAAAAATTTAAATAGTGGCATTGTTAAATTTGAGGGGGCTCTTTTGCTTTGCCTTTCGAGGTATAGCATCCCTGTCCCTGCAGTTGAGAATACGCGCCAAAAAGGGTCTCGGTGGAGCGCCCGGAGGAAGAGGCCTTGTAGAAACCCTGTGGGCCCTCTAAACAGAGAAAGTTGAGAATTCATCCCCTAGTGTATCTTTGAGCCAATTCTCCAAAAATTGCTCACGTTGTTGACCTTCTGAGCATTCAGGCAGCCCAATAATACGGACATTGTTACGATGTAGTCTGTTTTCCAGATCATCCGCCTTCTGCTTCCAAGCATTTATAGAGCCAGATACTTTTGTCAGTTTAGTCTCCAAAGGTATGGAATTGTCTTCCAGGCGAGATATCCGTGATTCAACTTCCATAATCCGGCCGCTCATGGTTTGCATATCTTGCCGGAGGCGTCCCACCTCGGAGTGTACCTCCTCTATTTTCCCAGACAGGGATGTCCTACTTAAGGATATAGCTTCCATCAGCTGTTCAGATGCCTGTTTTAAAGTTAAATCCTCTTGTTCCTCTCCCTCCTCACTCATTATCACTATCAGAAGTGTGGTTTTTCCGCTGGCCTGTAGATTTGACCCCAGATGAGCTGTCAATAGATATTATTTAATAGGCAAAAGATATCATTTAAAAAAAAAATGAGTACACTGAAAACCTAGACTTGCTTGTGGGAAAACATTGTGGCTATGAACATTTATGGAGGTTGTCTCACAAACAAAAATGTCTGATGATGCCTTAGGAACCACTTCTTCTCTCTGCGGTTTTGTAATCCTGGAACGTCATTTTTAGTACTTTTGTTTTTTTTCCTCAGCACTTTTTCTGTGTTTTTTTTAAGCGGATTGATAAGATATCAAGATTTGTAAACATTTTGTGGAAGTAATGTCAAACTAAAGTTTACTACCCATGATCCAATGTACACAGATTGACTTTAATTGTTAGGACTTACAGGTAAAGACACCGCCGTTCTGTGATGGCCACACAGGCAGCCATTGGCCAGTAATTCTTTTCTGCTCATTGCTATAGAGCCCAGCTATTATTTGGTCTCTGTACAGTAATGTATATGGAGGTCTATATACCATAATCGGATTTATATTAGAGGATAATGTCACCTCCCATTCTAGTAATCTCCAGATACATATATATTCTTTCTACAATTACATGCCTGGAAAATTAGAAATTTCCTTAACAAAAACCCTCAAAAAACACAGAGTAGACTATTTTACCTTTAACACCTGGAGCACCAACAGATCCGGGAAATCCTGGACCACCTGGTAATCCTGTGCTTCCTACAAGTCCAGGGTTTCCTCTAAATCCCTGCAGGCCTGGGGAACCTGAGACAAAGCATTGTGGTTGATTATTACCCTTATATGTAGCTTACTTACATTATTCTGAAATGTAGCAAAATCTCTCCCATCATTAACCGTAAATTGTCATCGTCCCACAAAATGGTTTCCTAATGTGCTGCTTGCACTATTCAGTACATGAAACGGGGAGACTATGGTCTCGTTCAGACTTCAGTATTTGAACAATAGATTTCATCCGATTATAGTGGTTGAGAAACACATACAAAAGATATAATCTGAGTCAGTGTATTATTACTAATGTATTTGTGGATTTTCTGGGAAAAAAAAATATAATACCTAGAAAAGTAATGGTGACCAATGTGAAAATTGCAAAATTTCTAATATATTTATCTGTGAGATATAAAAAAAAAAAAAATCTATTTAACATAAAAACCTGATTTAAACTGGATAATTTTCTAGGGACAGGTTCCGTTTAAAAATTGCTTAAAAATAAAACTACATTGTGAACGACGCGTAAAGTTTAGCTTAGTTGGAGTTTTTGCAACGGCAAATCCGTGTCACTCTTATGAATAAGGTCCATGGATTTTGTCACCACCCATCAAATGAAGAAATAAGATGCAATAGAAAATCTTTGTAACCAATCTAATGTGAATAAAGATACTCGAAAACCTGACCTACACCTTTATCGAGTGTCATCTGTTTTTCATTTTATTTTATAATCTGATTTTTTCTTTGCCGACCAGATTCTATGTTTCCTTTACTTTTTCGCTCTTGTTTCATTTTGGGTGGGAGTTTTCTCAGCAAAGTGCCCAATGGTCAAGGATATAAAGGGGATCAGTGCAAGTATAATGCTGGCCAGTGAGTGAAAGAGATACATGTAGGCAACAAAGCTTCACAGATGTCAGCAGGCCGCCCATCTACCAATGCCCAGATTAACATTTTGCAGCACCTGGTTGTCCTGGACGCCCATTATCTCCTCGTTGACCTTTCAGTCCAGGGCTTCCTGCAGTTCCAATGAGTCCAACATCACCGGAATATCCATTGAATCCTCTTGCACCTGCAGATTGACAGATACCTTTGTATCAGGGAAGTTCTTTATGCAGGTAACACCGGCTCCTTCCTGCTGATCTCAGCCCCATGTATGTTAATGGGGTTTTCACGTATGCAATAGCTTTAGGATCATTGTGTGTATGACATTACCTGGTGTCCCTGGTGAACCTCGCTCCCCTCTGGATCCTGGAGCTCCAGGCTGCCCCAGTGATTCCCCACGTTCACCTATAATGGGAAAATAATACTTTTACATGCAGCCCCTAGACATGGCAGCTTGGCTAGAATATAAGATTACTATCTTACTGAAGGGTCATTGTAGCACAACTTAAGCTGGGTAGATGAGTAGATAATCATATAAGTGACAGAGTATACCAGTGTCAGATGACTGTGGTGCCAAGGCCCCACCAGTGACATTAGTTCTGTTCTCTTCAGCTGAGTGCAAATATTGCTGGCCAGTGATGGAGGATACTACTGTATGTGGATGTCTTCTGCTCTTTTTATGACATTTCAACTTATAGATCTAAAAAATTATAAAATGGCTAGTAGTTTGTTAAATAAATGAAGTGGTGCTGATGTCTTAATAACATACATCAAATATGTTGTGACAAGCACTTCCCATGTGGGTGCCCACCAGGGGATCTGCCTGTTCCCCTATAGACCAGTCCGAACCCGATTGTACAGTCATCATTAGAGACCTCTGCGCATCGACAGTCAACCATGTATATATAACAATGATTGTGTAAAAATTGTTAAAATATGGTATTGATTAATAGCAATCACTTGTTGGTTCACTGTACGAAGATAAGTATCGTAATGGAAGATAACTGGTAGTGTGGGTGCGGAATGGTAATGTAAAAATGCAAATGTCTGTGTATGTGACACCCTTTAGCCTTCCCTTGCCCATCCCCTAGCTTGTTTGCAAGCTGTTGTGTATACTGAGCAGTTAGAGCTGCGCTGTAACTGGCGTGGAGCCTGACCGATCCACCAGGCAGAAGAAGTCACATAATTATAATACATTTACATATACCCGCCTCTGGTTAAATAAACAGGACCTAAAATTTACATAGATCTATCTATTAATGAACGATGATTATTTCTGAGCCTGCTAGAAAACAAAAAATGTGTTTTTTGTCCATGTCGCCCAGTCGTTCTAACCATTTACAATACATAATGATGGTGACTGATGGGGCATCACTGTTCAAGTCTTTATGATTGTCTTCTTGTCTAAACCCAACATAAGGGCTTAGATCTGGCCATATGTTCTTAAACCGTAACCGGCCACGTTGTAATTCTTATTTTATAAATTAATAGTGTGCAAAAAAATACTTTGTAATGTATCATATCAGAGAAATCTGCTACTTTCTCCGGTAAGACTGATCTTTCTCAAAATATTACATTCTTGGGTAAAATCTGCATTCAGTAATAGACAGATTGTAACATTACTGAGATAGGAGATTGTTGTTTTTTGTAAAATTCTATGTAAATGTGATGAGCAGGGAGGAGGGATGAGCAGGGAGGAGGAGGAAGGAGGGGGTCTGAGGAAGGAGGAGGGCCAAGGGAGGAGGGGGGACGAGAGAGGAAGGGGGATGAGGGAGGAGGAGGGCCGAGGGAGGAGGACCAAGGGAGGATGAGGGAGGAAGAGGGAGGAGGAGGGACAAGAGAGGAGGTATGAGGAGGGACGAGCGGGGATGAGGGAGGAGGGATGAGGAGGTAGGAGGAGGGACGAGCGGGAAGGAGGGAGGAGGAGGTGGGATGAGGAAGGAGGAGGTAAGACGAGAGGAGGAGGGATGAGCGGGGAGGAGGAGGAGGGACGAGGGAGGAGGAGGGATGAGTGGGGAAGAGGGAGGTAGGAGGAGGAGGAGGGACAAGGGAGGAGGAGGGAAGAGCAAGGAGGAGGGACAAAGGAGGAGGCAGGAGCTCGCTTCGAGGTTCTCCTCCCCTCTATAGAGAACCTTATCAGTAACCGTCATCTTCTATCTAATTAATGTAACACTCTGTCTTCACTGACTGCAGATTTTACTGAAGAAATAAGATTTTTGAGAATGAGTGATAAGATAAATTGCAATTTTTCTAATTTTCATTGGTACCATTGATTCATAAAATAAAAATTAAAATGACGGTTACTCTTCAAAAAGATTGCATCTGTCACAGTCGGCCAAAAGTTAGGAGGAGTGAGAAGTCCCAAAATAAAGACGATGGGTAGCAGGGCTTTAAGACTTTTGTTTTATGACACTGAGCAAGAGATGGTCATGAAGTTCACTTAATCTGGTTGATGCAGCTATGGCTTATATCTAAGTGTTTTCATGTCATTGTCACCTTTAATTCCACGTTGACCAGGGGAACCAGCAAAACCAGGGCCACCAGGTAAACCTTCTGCACCCTATAAATAACACAAGAAAATACGAGATTATAGGCACATAACATGGAGACAATTGTGATCACAAAACAAATGAAAATTTAGCTCCATTGGTTCCATGTAAAAATATAATAAAAGTGAATTAAAATGACATTGTAGCTAATGTCTGAAACATTTGCTCCCTACTTGCCCCTTTACCTGCATTGATTTGCACCCAGGACCCCAGTTCTGAAAGACTACAGTGCTAACCACTGAGCCACCAGGCTGCTCCTAATATTAAAATCAAGTTCTGGCTCATTGTTATACTTTGTATTTTTTATGTAATTATTTTTTTATGTAATTATTGTACAGAGCTTTCTTCCATAATATTATTAGATTATTACCGTACATGATTTTGAAACATTCTATTAGATTTTATGACTTTAAGAATATTGCTGTAATCCTTTAGATTGTGAATGTATCTTTTTAAATACTAATAAAAAGATAAATATATTTATGAAAAAATGAAGTTCTGCATTACAGTAATAATAAATGGACTGCTTCTTGTTAAGCAGATTTCCAACACTGATTCCTGTGTGGTATATTTCTTACTGTATATATTTCCATAAAAGAGAGCAGCGGGCTACACTTTCCTAATCAGTGAAAATAAAGCTAAGATGCCAAATGCACACTATTTTAGCATTCATTAGGTGATTTGGCTCTACGGATATGTTGTGTGTATGTTCTGAACATTGGGGAACAATAAAATGCAGACAAAACTTGCTACAGATGGAATATATCCAATCCTGCTGGCAAACATACTAAATCCAAGGGTAGACAGTTTCTGTGTCACAAACATGAAATATAACACATATAATGTAAATAATACTTTGAAGGTAACAGACGGACATAACATTGTTGCAATCTCTGAAGCCACACGGGAATCCCAAGAGGGGGTCCACTACCATTCGAAGAAGGTGGAATCATGCATTGTGATGAGCTTTTGGACTAAAAAGGGGCCATATATTGTTCTTGCACAGGGGCCATTTTCTGTCTGTCTATGGTCAAGCCAGGTACACTTGTGAAAAAAAGATGTCATTCCTGCCATTGCATATTTACATAGAAGACTTACACTTGGCCCTGGCATGCCGGGAAATCCGTTGATACCTGGTGCTCCCCTAAATCCAGGGAGACCTGGCCGTCCAGCTGCTCCAGGGAAACCAGGATCTCCAGATATACCTTTCTGCAGTCCAGGGGAGCCTGGCAAACCTGGGAGCCCAGAGGACCCAGGAAGACCAGGATATCCTTTATCACCTAAAAGGAATTAAAATACTGCATTGCACTAGTTTCCAGATATAGACCTGAGCGTATTTATTTGCAGCAGACAATTCCCCTAAAGAGCTTACAATCTAAAGCCGCCCATATACATTAGACGAGTGTCGCTTGAAGCTGCCGATAATGTCAGATTTGGCAGACAGTCCATTGTGTAGGAGTCCCCCAGACAGGTGATTGTCGAGGGAGTTAAGGATTCAGCATGTCCGATTTCAAACCCACAATCCTTTGATTCTCCCTGAGATAAGATGTCACCAGAGACCTCTGGCAGAGGCTTTCTCATAGAGAACAAAGGAGCACTCACCAGAGAAAGCACTCCTGTGGACAGGAGAGACCCTAAAGCTACCTTCACACTGACCAACTTCACAACGATATCGCTAGCGATCCGTGACGTTGCAGCGTCCTGGATAGCGATATCGTTGTGTTTGACACGCAGCAGCGATCTGGATCCCGCTGTGACATCGTTGGTCGGAGCAGAAAGTCCAGAACTTTATTTCGTCGCTGGACTCCCGCAGACATCGCTGAATCGGCGTGTGTGACGCCGATTCAGCGATGTCTTCACTGGTAACCAGGGTAAACATCGTGTTACTAACGCGCTTAGTAACCCGATGTTTACCCTGGTTACCAGTGTAAATGTAAAAAAAAAAAAAAAACACTTCATACTTACATTCTGGTGTCTGTCGCGTCCCTCGGCGTTCTGCTTCCCTGCACTGTCAGCGCCGGCCAGCCGTAAAGCAGATTACAGCGGTGAACGTCACCGCTGTGCTTTACGGCCAGCCGGCGCTCACAGTCAGTGCAGGAAAGCACAGCGACGGGGGACAGACACCGGAATGTAAGTATGTAGTGTTTGTTTTTTTTTACATTAGCACTGGTAACCAGGGTAAACATCGGGTTACTAAGCGTGGCCCTGCGCTTAGTAACCCGATGTTTACCCTGGTTACCAGGGGACTTCGCATAGTTGGTCGCTGGAGAGCTGTCTGTGTGACGGCTCTCCAGCGACCACACAGCGACGCTGCAGCGATCGGCATCGTTGTCTAGATCGCTGCAGCGTCGCTAAATGTGACGGTACCTTAAGACAGCTCTCGGCAAAACACAACTCAGCCGACAGCCATCTAATGTGTATGGGGGTCTTAAGAACAGGAAAAACACACTCATTACTCTTTGTATGAAAAAGGAAAATGGCTACATTATGTGAATTAATAAGGTGCTACTCATAGCATTTTTTCCAGGAATATCCCAACAACAGGCATGGTTTATGCACAATTGTTTCCAACTGGACATCTGTCTGGCAATTTAAAATTGAAGTTATAATTCTCAATTTGTAAAATTATTCTGCCAATATTTGGTATAGTACAGTAAAAATGCTTTAAACCAACATTTGATTACCCAGATAGACTAATGCTTCCAAATCGGAAGCATCAGAAGCATAGACTAGGCAGAGATAACATTAAGGAAACATCCTTGGGCATTCCTTACAATACAGATTTATAGCATTTACTTTTACTGTCCCATGATCAAGAATATTTCATAATTCAGCTATATATATATATATATACATATATATATATATATATATTGAGAGATTTCTATTGTAATGTGGTGTTCTCTGCCTTAAGAACATTACAAAACATGTAAAAAAATGTTGCTAGAATGAGTGTTACCTCTTGGGCCAGGGAACCCTGGGCGTCCTTCTATTCCTGGGGCACCACGATCTCCTTTTAGAGTAGATTTGTCTACAAAGCTAGCAGGGCCTGGAAAGCCTGGTTCGCCTCTACTGCCTGAAAATACAGCCATGTTTAAACATATTCCTTATGTTTGGAGAAAGTATCCAAAAAACTTCTTTAAATTGTGCTTGTCATCAGGTCCAAGATTGGTTATATAGAAAGGTATAGCATATATTGCAAAGTATAGAATACAAAATAATACTTTATGAACAATGTATAACATGTTATTGTAAGAAGCAAATACAATATGTGATCAGATATAGATACTTACCGTATATACTCGAGTATAAGCCGAGATTTTCAGCCCACTTTTTTGGGCTGAAAGTGACCCTCTTGGCTTATACTCGAGTCAGTGTCAGTATGGGCTCGGCGGGTGAGGGGGAGCGGCGGCTGTGATATACTTACCTGCTCCTGGCGCTGTCCCTCCATGTCCCATGGTCTGCGGGCAGCGCTTCCTGTGTTCAGCGGTCACGTGGTACCGCTCATTAAAGTAATGAATATGCACACATATTCATTACTCTAATGAGCGGTACGTGACCGCTGAACACAGGAAGATGCTCCCGAAGACCATCTGACAGTGAGACGGTGCCAGGGACCGCGCCGGGAGCAGGTGAGTATATCAGGGGAGGGGGAGCATTGCGCGATAGTCACCTTCCACGTTCCATCGCTGCGCGCTGCTGTCTTCCGTCCTCTGGCTGTGACTGTTCAGGTCAGAGGGCGCGATGACGCGATTAGTGTGCGCGCCGCCCTCTGCCTGAACAGTCAATGCCGAGGATGGAAGACAGAGCAGCGCGCAGCGATGGAATGTGGAAGGTGACTATCACAAGTGTCGGGGGCCTGAGCGAAGAGAGGTAAGTATGTGATTTTTTTATTTTAATCGCAGCAACAGCAAATGGGGCAAATGTATGGAGCATCTTATGGGGCATATATGAGGAGCATCTTATGGGGCATATATGAGGAGCATCTTATGGGGCATAATATGTGGAGCACCTCATGGGGCCACAATGTATGGAGCATCGTATGGGGCATAATGTGTGGAGCATCTCATGGGGCCCCTAATGTGTGGAGCATCTCATGGGGCCACAATGTATGGGGCCATAATGTGTGGAGCATCTCATGGGGCCATAATGTATGGAGCATCTCATGGGGCCATAATGTGTGGAGCATCTTATGGGGCCATAATGTGTGGAGCATCTCATGGGGCCATAATGTATGGAGCATCTCATGGGGTCATAATGTGTGGAGCATCTTATGGGGCCATAATGTGTGGAGCATCTTATGGTGCCATCAACCTTTATGCAGCATTGCATGGGGCAAATGTTTCTATGGAGCATCTTATGGGGCCATTATTAACCTTTGTGCAGCATTATATGGGGTATATTTTAATATGGAGCATCTTATGGGGCCCATCATGAACTGTATAGAGCATTATATGGGGCTCCTGATTCAATATGGATATTCAAAAACACTTAACCTACTGATGTCTCAATTAACTTTACTTTTATTGGTATCTATTTTTATTTTTGACATTAACCGGTAGCTGCTGCATTTTCCACCCTAGGCTTATACTCGAGTCATTAAGTTTTCCCAGTTTTTGTGGCAAAATTAGGGGGGTTGGCTTATACTTGGGTCGGCTTATACTTGAGTATATACGGAAGTTATCAGCAACCCACAATCCAGACTGATGAGACCATACAGGGCCCAACCCCATGCCTGCCCCTGCCTGGCTGGAATCTATATATATATAATTGTCTAAGGGTTTTTCCGTCTGTCTGTCTGTCTGTCTGTCTGTCTGTCCTGGAAATCCTGCGTCTCTGATTGGTCGAGGCCGCCAGGCCTCGACCAATCAGAGACCGGCACAGCATCGACGTAGAAATCCCGCGTCTCTGATTGGTCAAGGCCGCCAGGCCTCGACCAATCAGAGACCGGCACAGCATCGACGTAGAAATCCCGCGTCTGATTGGTCGAGGCCGCCAGGCCTCGACCAATCAGCAACGGGCACAGCGACGATGATGTCATAAAGGACGTAGACATCCCGCGTCTGATTGGTCGAGGCCAGGATTGGCCTCGACCAATCAGTAACGGGCACAGCGACGATGATGTCATAAAGGACGTAGAAATCCCACGTTTCTGATTCAGCGACGGGCACAGTATCGATGTAGATGTCATAATGGATGCCATGGCGACGATGATGTCATAAAGGTTGCCTCGACCAATCAGCGACGGGCACAGTCTGCCACGAATTCTGCAATCATCATTGTCCATATACTACGGGGACATGCATATTCTAGAATACCCGATGCGTTAGAATCGGGCCACAATCTAGTAGAACAATAAAGGGGTATCCTTACTAAAATGCTAGGTTTGCCATAAGTGTCTATGCTATAAATGTTGATTGTTCCAGGGCTTGAACCCCTACTTATATTTACAACATGGCAGCAATGGGAAGAGGGAAAGAATCAGCTTGAGATGTGTGCAGCACCCTCCATAACAGTCCATATGGGCTACCTCTGAACTCCCCCCCAGCCTATTATAGTGTGGAAAATCAAATATATTCTACCAACATGCCATAATATTCTGTCATGGAATTATCCTCGTTTCAAAGCTTGAACATGATAAACAAAATCATACAAGTAAATAATATATTTCACGTACATTTTTTTTTAGATAGTCTCTATTCTCACTACATTGAGGGATACTGAGAAATTGGGTCTACAGTATAATGGCAGCTCCCGGAAGTTACAAGTTTTTTCATTTCTACACTCTATGAACATATTACTTCAACTGAAGACTCCTTCTAATTTGAAAAGACATGATATTTCTTCATTACCTTTTTCTCCTTTCCTCCCGTCGGATCCATGAATGCCATCTCTCCCAGGTAATCCATTAAATCCTTTAAGTCCAACACCACCAGAAAGCCCAGGCAGACCGGGCATTCCCGGAAAGCCAATCAGACCTGAAGAGCCTTTATCACCTGAAAGTGGAAGAGCCAGTGTGGAACATTTTATACATGTTATCAGGTACGGACTGGGGCTGAAGTTCAGCACTGGCATTTGAAATCACACAGGCCCATGTTGTCCCCGTCCCCAAGCACTAGATAGGGTACGTTACAAATTTTTTCCTGGATGGAGGAAAGGAAGATTTACTACAAGAACAATATTTCTAATGATACCCGTGGCCTGCTGGGGTAAGTGATGGAGTCAGCGACTTTGTGCTCCGACACAAGTCTTAACAGTATGGGTATCTTGAGAACACCGATTCTGTTAACAACGCTGCAGACAAGGCAGCCCATGACCAGACAGGCCCTTCTGGCATTTGCCAAAATTGCCAAATGGCCAGTCCGTCCCTGTATGTTATGCAAAGCTATCAATATATATCTACCATACATTTCTAACATATTGTGAATAATTTTAAAGAACCAACCTTTAGGTCCTGGGAAGCCAGGTTGAGCATCACGGCCAATTGGACCTGGAGGTCCTGGAGGCCCTAAATCTCCTACGCGACCAGCATCTCCATTTGGACCTGGGCGACCTTTTGACCCAAATGGGCCAGGAGCTCCTCTGTCTCCTGGAAAACCCTTTGCTCCTGGAAAACCTGAAATAAGATATACAAGGTTACAATCTGAAAACAAGAATGGAGACTGTAACAAAAACATCCCGTCACTTCTAGAGGATGCAAAGGAGCCAATGATCCTCCAATAGTGAACGGCAAGTGATGGAGAGCAGAACTTTCTGCTACATATAACCACCTAGCAGAAGGGACGTTAGCTGCAAAAGCATTAGTGTTCTAACACAATGATGCCTATCGCAAGGATTACTGCCGATATCACTACAACTGGCGGCAGTGAAACCCCTTATGATGAGATGTTCTCCATATTATTCATATGTGACTAGTTAAGAAAATGAATAAACTTGCATTAACACCGATCTGGCACAAAATTTCACAATACAACCTGTATTCAACAGATCTTACACCAGATGAGGAAGGTGTACTTACTTTAAAAATCCATGTTAAAATGACTACATAAACTTGATATGAAGATAGGTTGCTTTAGTCCTTTCTGTATAATGAAAAAGCTCACGATTGCAAATATATTCAGCCTGCACAAACCCAACATGACTGACAGCTGCAGCTTGTCCCGAGCAATGTCAGATCTCAGCAACAGCAGGGAGGAAGGACACTGAGGAGCTTTTAATCAAGATAGGTGAATAGAGATTAAGTTAAGCTTTCAAAAGGGATTATACAGTCATTCTGACATGGATTTCTAAAGTAAATACACCAGCCTCATCAGGGGTAGAGATCCATTTAACAATGCATGCAGTTCATATAGTGAAATCTGGTGACAGATCTGATTTAATAGAAGAATGAATAAACCCCATTTCATACACATATTAACGGAAGCACTGTCAGAAGAGTGGCATGCTTATATTCTGAAGATGGAACGTGTTGTTTAAGATCTGTGAAACTTTAAGCAGTATTTCACGTTCTGGTCAGATGAGATGATTTTAAGCATATTTTATATACATGAAACGCCAAACTCAGCTGCAGGCTATAGAAGAGGGCGCCGCACGTCGTGAGAGCAAAGAAAGCTAAGAAGAATTGCTTAGCTTTTTTATTAATGTAGCGGAAGAGAGTGGGAGAATGGATGTTATACCAGTAAAGTGCCCAGGATCGTAGACATTATGCCAGGAAGAGGCCCAGCATGGGGGACAGTATACCAGGAAGGATGGGGGACATTATGCCAGGAAGGGTCCCAGGATTGAGGACATTGTTATAGGAAGGGGGATATAATATCAGATAGGGGCCCATGATGGGGGACGTTATACCTGGATGGGGAGCATTGTTCCAGAAATTGGCCATTATGGGGGACATTATACGAGGAAGAGGCCCAGGACAGGTGACATTATACCAGGATGGGGGACATTAGGTCATGAAGTGGTCCAGGATGGGGGACATTATTATAGAAAAGGGCCAGGACGAGAGATATTATTACATGGAGAGTGAAATAGTGAACAAGTACGTCTTTATAGGATCTAGAACACTACAAAGTTCCATACGACTAACATGGAGGTGGGGGCACATGTCTACATTTTGCACTGGGGCCCATGGGTCTCTAGCTATGACACTGAGGCTTGCCCTGTTATAGCTTTATATTGGCTGGAGGGAGTTAAAAAATTGGTATCAAAATACAAAATTCAATTTATCCCAATTTACCCCATCTCCCTATTTGTGTAATGAGCAACAATATGTCTCAGTAGGAGCACAATGACAGTAAAAGTTCTATCTTCACTACAATAGCCAGGCTGGTGATCGGAGCCCAAAGAATGAAATACTGCTTTGCTTCATATTATCCAGTTTTTTATAGTAGAAAATATATATGAGAAGTGATTTTTTTTTAAGTTTGCATTACCCTCTTTTTCATTTTTGTACCACATGGAGACAATGCTTTTTTTATATATAAGGGGTGTCACCTGTGGCCAGTGCCCGCAGCATCAATAGCTGGGCTGTTAGTAGATCTGCTTTTATGCTAGAGAGCACTTTCTCACCTTGGCAGCCTACGTGAAGAAGCCGAAACCATACAGAATCACATCAAAATATGGAGGATTGGTGAAATTTGGAATAAAAGCATGATGAGGGAAAAACAGACAAAATGTTTGAAAGATAGCACATGGTGAAATGGAAATTGCCAGCTGAGTGATATAACAAAACAAATTAATCATTTTGTCTAGAAGAGCACCACATGGAAGGAAGGACATGGAAGATAACAAGAAAGGAGAGAATGATATTCCTGAGCTTCATCCGTGATTGTAATTAGCCATTTGATTGAGTTACGGTTAGTGATCAGAGTTAGAAAGTAACTACAAACAGAAATCTAGACAAGCGGATGAACAGACGAAAGACAGTGATTTATGAGACATCCACTACCATAACTCCAATATTCACTTATGATTATCACCAAAGTCAGTACATTTTAATTCTATTTATCCTCAATATCCTTAATGGGCACTACAATATGTAGATGTGCATTTCTTACCCCAATTATATATAGTCTATACTGCCTCTGTACAAATCCCTAGTTAGACCGCACATGGAGTACTGTGTCCAGTTTTGGGCACCGGTGCTCAGGAAGGATATAATGGAACTAGAGAGAGTACAAAGGAGGGCAACAAAATTAATAAAGGGGATGGGAGAACTACAATACCCAGATAGATTAGCGAAATTAGGATTATTTAGTCTAGAAAAAAGACGACTGAGGGGCGATCTAATAACCATGTATAAGTATATAAGGGGACAATACAAATATCTCGCTGAGGATCTGTTTATACCAAGGAAGGTGACGGGCACAAGGGGGCATTCTTTGCGTCTGGAGGAGAGAAGGTTTTTCCACCAACATAGAAGAGGATTCTTTACTGTTAGGGCAGTGAGAATCTGGAATTGCTTGCCTGAGGAGGTGGTGATGGCGAAATCAGTCGAGGGGTTCAAGAGAGGCCTGGATGTCTTCCTGGAGCAGAACAATATTGTATCATACAATTATTAGGTTCTGTAGAAGGACGTAGATCTGGGTATTTATTATGATGGAATATAGGCTGAACTGGATGGACAAATGTCTTTTTTCGGCCTTACTAACTATGTTACTATGTTACTATGTCTTTAGTACTCAAGTGCAGTAGAATGATATAATATTACAGAGTCATACTTAGATTGGGTTACTTTCTTGCCATATGGGGAAGAAATATGGTTTGCGCACTTAAATATATTACTAAAGTTGAGTAATAAAGATTTTCACGACCCAGAACCAGCAGTCACTTCAGTAATCCATGGCTATAGGACCATCGCCCTGAGAACTCCCTTCCTACTGTCCGGCATCGTCGGCTCCTCTTTCAATTAGAAGGCTTGGCGTGATGTCTTGCTTGCGTCTCGATGATGATGATAATGCACAGAGGCTACTAATCAGAACTGGAGCCATGGATGCCAGCAGGTAAGAGTAGGGATCTGGTCCAGTGGCCATGGACTACTGACATGAGTGCTGGATCAAGATCCCGAGAATCCTTTTGATCAACTCTATTAAGTACAATTTCTATAATGCAAATGTATCTGGATAAGTTAATGGCTTTTGAAGTTTTAACATTGCCAGATGTAAGGTTCTGCACTTGGTAAGAAAAAATATAAGAAATACAAGACAAGATAACTTACTAAATAGGAAAACCCTGGGTAAAACACGGGAAAGGAATTTTAGTTGACAAAAAGCCTAACTGTAGCACCCAGTGCCAAGCAGCTAACGCCAAGGCAATAATATAGTGTATATCTAAAAAGGCACACATGCTCATGATTAAAAAATAATGATGCCACTTGACAAATTAGTCATACCTTATAAAGAATATTGTATGCAAATTGCCTCTTCTGAGAAAAAGAGGACTTAAACTCTATAGCGCCACCTGTTGGAAGTAGCGATCCTACAAGTCACAATCAACCCTTTAACGAGACGTGGAATATGACTTAGGATAAAAGCCAAATCAATATCTCAATTCGCAGACACGGTGTTTCGGGCTGTTGGCTCTCGGCAGTGCGAAGCATGAGAACTAATTTGGCTAGGTGAGAGGCTCTGGACTGAGGTCTAAGGGATATCGTTTCTCCTTATGGAGAGTGACATACCATCTCTGGCTTGTCAAGGTAAGGATGCTTATTCGCCGTGCAATGCTCCTCTGGGAAATATAATATGCAAATTGCCTCTTCTGAGAAAAAGAGGACTTGAACTCTATAGCGCCACCTGTTGTAAGTTTTGAGTACTAGTGCACAAAAAAAATCATTGGAGAGCTTGAGCATGTTTAAAGATGGGTGACTAAACTATTAAATGTAATGAAAAGATGATCCCAGCTTGTGCAACTGAATTTAGAATAATCATGGAGTGGAGACCTGGTATCTACACAATCAAAGATAAACATTTGGATACACAAGTTTATGCAACGGTTTTATTTGTTTGTTTTTATTGGAGTGTGCAAACTACGAAGAAACACATATGGAAGCAAGGAGTAAAGGGACACGTGTGAATCATATGGATTTAACCTTATATTCATTAATGTACCCAGCAAAGAATCTGATGACAGCATTACACTCCCTAAGCATTCTCTAAAGCAGCTTCATAAGGTAGTCACTTGGATTGGCTTCCAATGAACAGGTATGCCTCGTGAAAAGTTCATTTGTGGAATCACCGGCCTTCAGAAAGTGATTGCGACCATCAGGTGTTAGTACATGGTTCTATTCAGACCTGAGCCCTTTTCCAAATATTCTAGCTCAGAATATGGCAAGAAACAGTTGACTAAGTAATGACAAACAACAGTCCAACATTTGTTTAATTCATGGAAGTCAGTTAATCCGGAACATTCCTAGAACCTTGAAGGGATCCTTAAGTGTAGTCATCATAACCATCAATTGCTGTGATGAAATTGGCTCAAATCTCAATCTCAGGAATGGATGACCAACAATGACCTCTGCTGGAGAGGATACAATCATCAGAGTTGCAAACTGACAGGCTGACAGCCCCTCAGACAGCAGCCCTCATATATAATGCACAGACATCAAGTAGCAGACACATCTCAACAACTGTGTAGAGGACTCTACAAGAAGTGCACCTTTATGGTCAAATTGCTGTAAAGAAGCCACTACTGATGACTGCAAACATGAGGATACTTGCTTGGGCTAAACAACACAAGGACTGGACATTAGATCAGTGAAAATCTGTATTGTGGTCTGAAGAGTCAAAATGTTAGATTTTTGGTACCAAGTGCCATGTCTTTGTGAAATGCAGAAAAGATGCATGGATGGTTTCTACATGTGCATGTGTGGCACCCACCATGAAACATAGAAAGGAAGAAGTGATCGTGTAGGGGAGCTTTGCTGTTGGTGCTTTATTACAAATTCAAGATACACTTACCCAGCATGGCTACCACAGCATTCTGAAATGACGTGTCATACCATCAGATTTGCATGTAGTAGGACCATCAGTGCAGTAGGACAATGACCGAGAACACATTTCCAGGCTATGTAACCGCTATGTAACCAATAGGGATAGGAATGGAGTGCTGTGTCAGACAACATGGTCTCCACAATCACCCAACCTCAACAATTGACTGTGAAGTCAAAGCATCAAACAATTTAAGCTATTCCAAGATGCTTGAGAGAATGCAAAGGGGATGTAACGCTGTCACCAGAGTAAAAAGGGTTACTTTGAGGAATCTAAGGTTTAGCACACATTCTGGTTTGTTTCACTGGTGTTTCTTTTCTTCCTTATTTCTTTATGTGTACCTTGGTGGTTTTGCTGCCTTCAGTCTGCATCTACAAAGTGAGCATTCCAATGAAATCCACTTTATGAGCAGGAGTCCAATCTTTTGATTGATAGTGTTATAAAAATAAATCGAAGGTTAATTCAGAGATCTTTTCCATCATCTATTTATACACAGAAAGCTATCAATAACAAGGGGGCACCCACTACATCTAGAGAAACAAGGTTTGCACACCACACAGAAGGTGATTCTTTTCTTTAAAAGCAGTAGAAAAAGAGTTCAAAATCTGCCTGGATGTATTTCTCGAGTACAACTTATATACTGCCAGCCATAATATCAATTTCTCATTGATCCAGGAAGTACATTTTAATCAATAGATCTTGAAATAATAGTAATTTCCACAATTGGATGTGTTAAGAAGTGTTCCTGTGCTGAGATGATCTTATAAATGTGCCCCTGCTGTGTACTGTGTAATGTCTGTGTCTGACCGTACAGGGACATGGGCTGATCATACCACAGCTCCTGGCCAGGGGAGGAAGCAAGAGAGTACAAAGACAGGACAGCAGGGGATCACAGACGATTCTTTTTGTGAGGTAAAACAATTCACTGCCTGTTTTTTGGAGAAACATCATTTATAGCGCGTTCATATAAAAGTCAAATAATCAAGGGACAATATTACCGGTGATGAAACATATTGTCCATTAATGAAATATCCTGTAATTGAAATATGTTGTCAATTACACTGGTATCCCACAGAATAATGGTATTGGCTTTTCCTACTGATACTGTTAAGCCTGGATGAGCTTTTTGAATATAACGTATGTGGTTTATTACCTTATAGTAGGCCATCCCTCCATTTCCTAGGACTACTATTTGGGTCTTTCCATACATTCTGTGTTATTTGTCCACCTGGGCCTTGCTCCACCTCTGCACAGTTTTATATGTAATATGTGGCTACTATTCACATTTGTAACATTCAGACATTACACAATTCTTTTTCTTTTAATCTGTTGTGTCACAGTAATCCATAGATCTGTGGCTGCTCCTTTTTTATGTCCCGCTTTTATTTTGTCCCCCTAAAGAGGACTATTATCCCTTTGTATTAATGTAACCATGAGTACAATAAATGGGTAGTAAAAACAATAATAACCAGAAATACATAATACTAAAATCATTATTAATAGTAAATCACAGTATAACAAGTATTTTTGCTGACTGGTGTACTTACCGAACTGTTACATTATTGCACTTGAGATACAGATACAAACTTTATCATCAAAGAACATCACCATTTAGTTGTTCAACATTACAATGGTACCATAAAAGTTTTTTCACTTAGCTATTATAAAAATAGGTCCTTTCTGACAAAAAAGGAAATGTAATGCTTTCTTTAAAATTTAGAGTATTTTTTACAGACTTTGATTTTCATACCTGGTGACCCTTGAAATCCAGTCTCTCCCACAGGACCTTGTCTTCCTTTTATACCAGCATCACCTCCAAATCCAGGTGCTCCTCTTGGACCTTGGTTTCCAGGAAATCCTGGATTACCTTTTTCCCCTTTAGCACCCATAAGTCCAGGGCGCCCATCTAATCCTATTAGGCAGAAACCAAAAGAAAACTCTGCATCAGAAAGAAATATAGTAAAGTCTTTATTATCAACTATTACATTGTGGAAACCATGATAACAATTTATCCATCATTATGCTATCCATGAACAGGCCAAACCCGCCTTCTTCAGCATGTCTTATCAATTATTTAATGTGTATGGAGGCCTCTGACTTTCTATTTACAATGCCAGGGAAAAGAAGGATTGTGGTGTTAAATGTCAACACCGGATCAATTTATTCTCCAGGGAAATAAACCTCTGCCAAAGGTGATTGACGTGGCATACTCACTTTTTCATATTGAAGACATATGAACTCATCGAGCCACCGCTATCCCATAAGACAGTGAGCATATGTGCTCAATTTAAAGAAGGAAATGAGAATAAGCTCACTTTACGGGGGAACAAACGGTGAGATATGTTAAAATGTGACATGATTGATGATCCTTTCTCCCAACCTCTGCTGTCAGGCATGTATCAATCTCACATAATATCAATGACCAATCATCCTACAGTTAATGACATCCAAGCACGCTTACTGCTTACCTTTCGGTCCATCAAAACCAGATTCTCCTCTAATTCCTTTATCTCCTATGACACCAGGTCTTCCAGGCTCACCAGGAGGACCAGGTTCAGCACCCAAAACTTCACCACGCGCTCCCTTAAAACCAGATACACCAGGAATTCCTGTCTTTCCTGGCAGTCCATCAATGCCATCCAATCCAGGAAAACCAACAGGACCGTCTTCCCCCCGAGGTCCGGTAAATCCTGAAAAACAAATGGGGCAGGCCATTATGAAAAATATTACATTACCTAGCCATCTTGAAAACTACATGCCTACTTGGTTCATACCTGGAGGTCCTGGGAATCCACCAATCCCTGGACTACCTGGCTGTCCTTTGGCCCCATCAAAACCACGTAGCCCAGGAATTCCTGAGAATCCTTTTTCACCCCTGGAACCTAACAACAAAATAATTCACTTAATTCTTTATCTTCTTTTAAAACTGGACCAAATATAAATAAATGCATTGCTGCTTACAAAAACCTTAACAGAAAATGCACGGAAAATTAAAATATCTCAGAAATTCCTCCCTCAGTCTCCTCCTACTCATCCTATTTTGTCTCATTGCACAATTAAAATGGAAACATATATGAAGAAATCTTCTCTGTGTGCCTCAGACATGTGCCGGTGTGTAGCCGAAAGACAACGGGCTGCAGCAGAAGTTCTTTCCATTGTGCCTTTTGCAGTTGATGATGGTGCTGGCTTCAACTGGCCATCTGCAAGTCTCATATTACAATTAAATATCAAACATATATAAAGAACTCTTCAGTGTGCCTCAGCCATGTCACTGTGTGTGGCTGTAAAGGTACCTTCACACTCTGCAACTTTACAACGAGAACGACAACAATCTGTGACGTTGCAGCGTCCTGGATAGCGATCTCGTTGTGTTTGACACGCAGCAGCGACCAGGATCCCGCTGTGATATCGCTGGTCGGAGCTAGAAGTCCAGAACTTTATTTCGTCGTCAGGTCGGCGTGTATCGTCATGTTTGACAGCAAAAGCAACGATGCCAGCAACGTTTTACATGGAGCTAACAACCAGCGAGAACGATAAGTGAGTCGCTGTTACGTCACTGGATCGCTCCTGCATCGTTCTGGAGTTCCTGTGTTTGACGTCTCTACAGCGACCAAAACAGCGACGCTGCAGCAATCGGCTCGTTGTCTATATCGCTGCAGCGTCGCTGAGTGTGACGGTACCTTTAGACAATTGGCTGCAGCAGAAACCCCTTTTGCGGTGACCTCTTTGCACTTGGTGAAGGGAGCGGGCTTCAACAGATAACCAGCCAAAGATGGAACTGATCTACAGGAAATTAAATGCTGTGTTCTCGACACAATCTTTGCAAGACTGTAATAGTGGTCATAAAAATGTATAACAATTCTAAAAATACCTGGAAGTCCGGGGTTGCCAGGAATTCCTGGATCTCCAACGTCTCCGGCAATTATACATGGCAACGTCAAGCCTGGCAAAACAATAATCAGTTAATTTATGAGCTATGACATTTTGTTCGCGTGCCACAACCAAACTTAAGAGGCAGGTGAAAACAACGGACGTGCTTTGAATGATTGATGCAAAAGCTGCTGTAATGTGGGTTAAGGCTATGATTTAAACATATCAAACATTATGGATGATGATTAATTTATGACCAGTGAATGAATCCCAAATGATGCAAAAGTGCCAATAAGTGCACATACAGCCCCTCTTCCTATATGTGAGAGCCCCACTATCTAATGTTCCATTGCTAGGAAATGATGCCTGGAAATGGAACAAATATAATGCATTATATTACTGTCCATTAGCAACCTTCAGCTGATTCTTGCACGGCACCCTAGCTGTGTAATCGAAGCCTGATGCGGTGGCTCAGATTGAAAAAAACAGGACAGCTGTGCAGAAACCACTTATTCTAATCATCTTCTGGCCAACTAAAGCTTAAAGCTACTGCATTTATACAGCAAATCTGTTTAGGTCTACTGGCGACTTTACAGTGCACCTATGCTTTGAAATATCATATAGTCACCCAATGATGTGGTGTTTTCTGGGATTAAATTAAAAAAAGCAAAGCATTTTAAAGGCTATAAACACCTCTAACACCGGAAATATAGTTTTACATAAGTTAGTGGTTTCGTAAATTTAAAAATAAGTTGTGCTAATCTTCTGCCTCCAGAGATCATTTTAACTTAAAGGGAACCTGTCACCCCCAAAATCGAAGGTGAGCTAAGCTGTAATGCTGTAGATAAGCCCCTGATGTATCCTGAAAGATGAGAAAAAGAGGTTACATTATACTCACCCAGGGGCGGTCTCGCTGCGGTCCGGTCCGATGGGCGTCGTGGTCCGGTCCGGGGCCTCCCATCTTCTTACGATGACGTCCTCTTCTTGTATTCACGTTGCAACAGGGCAGACAAAGTTTGCCTGCGCAGGAGCCGCAGCTTGACTATAAGAAGAGGACGTCATCGTAAGAAGATGGGAGGCCCCGGACCGGACCATGACGCCCATCGGACCGGACCGCAGCGGGACTGCCCCTGGGTGAGTATAATATAACCTCTTTTTCTCATCTTTCAGGGTACATCGGGGGCTTATCTACAGCATTCCAGAATGCTGTAGATAAGCCCCTGATGCTGGTGGGCTTAGCTCACCTTCGATTTTGGGGGTGACAGGTTCCCTTTAATGTTGGCATTACCAATGTGAGACATGTAATGACTGTCAGTCTGCTCTCCTGATCTACATGTCTCACATCCTTTTCATATTAAATAATCTCTGGAGGCAGATTCTCAGGGAGATCTATGTCCGGACCATAGATCTTAACAGCTCATTTACATACGCATTTCTCTGGATCACAGATATCAATGTATCATTTTATTCAGCTTCCTATGCCCTACATGCCCATACAGACGGCTTAGGAGGGGTGATCCTTCTGATAGATTCCATTTAATCTGTCTATTTCAATCTAATCTTTCAATATAACCTAATCTTTGTTTCTAAGAGTCTGGAATGAAAAGGCAGCATTCTGCAACATAACGAAAAAGTCTATTTTCTGCGCAGTAGGAATAAAAATGATAATTCCTGATAACTAGTACAAGTCTAATTAAATGGCATTTACACGCAAATCACAAGGAACATTTGCCTCATTGCTGTACGGGACCTCGGTCACCACTTTATACGTTGTCATACGTGTTTCATCTGCTACGTTAGTTACTATTGGCCCTTTTTTTACGTACAAGTGAAACATCCTTAGCTGCGATGGTGACATTAATAAATATAATGGAAATAAATGACTTTCGATGAGTTAGCAAGCAGCATGAAAGTTTGTTACAAGAGTCTGGCAATAGTGAGCGGAAGGCTCAAAGCAGCCATCATTCACCATTGCCCCACACTGTTCATTATCACAAGGCATTCCAGTACTGACTGGTTGATTGACATCAGAATCCAGCCCAGTGTATACAAGGTCACTGAGCAGAAACATTCCTAATAACGTCTACCAAGCTATGGATCGAATGACTAGATGTAACATGCATGCAAATCCAGAGGTTCCAACCAGAAGATCCCATGGATCTCACAGCTGACTTTATCTTCAACCTCTAGGATCTATCCTCTCACCTCCCTCTGTGACTAAGTCTCCATTACCAACATTGTCCCCGCAGCAGCAGTCACCTATACCAGTTAAGCAAAGGAGGACAGGTTAGACATAGGTCAGAAAATCTCTCCAGAGAGAAAGCTTTACAGCAGCACAAATATATTCACATGTCCACATGATAATGTGCATGTTTTCAGGCAAGTTACTCCTTATAGAAAGTTCGTCTGCATTTCCCAAACCTTTCGGCCTAGGCTTTCAGTCCAGAAGTATGTGTGCTCAACCTTTTGCAATGTTTCATAAAATGAGACTATTTCACAATTGGGCAGAGAAGAATAAGATGGATGACTCCCATCTATCATTCTGTCAATACTGACCTAGATTTGGTTTCCCCCTAGTACAACAGAATTATTTCTGCTGGTATCCAATTATTAGAGCATGTGGTGCTCTTTACTAATACATCACCATTGTAGTGAATATATTTGGCTGATTTTACAAGTTAAATATGCAAAAGCAGAAAACTGAAAATAATTTATTACACAAGCAAAAGCAGAAAGAGTAGATACAAAACTTTTTATAAAAAAAAAATAAATAAAAATAAAAGTTTGAGAAGCATAGACCCCAGCCGAGTCGTCGAGAGCATTGGAGATGTTGGAATGGATTCCCAAATCAACGGAGCTTGAGTCTATCACCATATTGCATCTGTAATAACACCTCCTGCTGACTTGTAAAGACCAAGTAATATACAAAGAAAATTATCTATACGGAGGCACAATAGAAACTATTTATGTTGGACTGACAGGAATACACTAGAAAGTAAGGGATCAAAAAAGCATAGAAAATCACACTACATACACGATTACACAACACACTTGGTATATTTAATAGTATGATCTGTATTCTCCAACATTCTAAACATTTGCACGCTGTTTATATTATACTCTGGAGGCAGGTGTGGAATAAATGCTGCAAACTACAAATGTTCAAAATATATATATATATATAAGTGTTAATAGTTTATTTATAACAATTAGCAAATGCAAAATTAATGAACAAAAGACAAACCTAAATAAAGTGAATATTTGGTGTGACCTCCCTTTCTCTTCAAAACATCATCAAAGTATCAATTTGTCTAGATACAGTTGCACACAGTTCTTGCAGGAACTTGGCTGGAAGGGTGCATCAAACATCTTGGAGAACTAACCACAGATCTTCTGTAGATGTCGCTTGTGCAAATGCATCTGTGTTTTCATGTAATCCCAGACAGACACAATGATGTTGAGATCAGAACTCTGTGGGGACCGTATCACCACTTCAATGACTCTTTATTCTTCTTTAGGCTGAATATAATTTTTTAGGACATTGGCTGTATATTTGAGGTGTTGACCTGCTGCAGAATATATTTGGAGTCCATCAAATGCCTCCCTGATGGCAATGAATGATGGGGAAGTATCTGCCTGTGTTTCTCAGCACTGAAGACACAAAGAAATGGGCAACACTGAGGACCATATATGCAGTGGTTGGACAAGGAAACTTAGTGCAGCAGATGAAAGACACATCATGCTTACTTCTCTTCAAAATTGGAAGATGTCCAGCAGTGCCATCAGCTCAGAACTGGCAGAACCAACAAGACCCAGCTAGACCCAGCTCCACCCATCTACTATTCAGAAAAGTCTGACTGAAAGTGGCCTTCAGGGAAGAATTGTGGCCAAAAACCATACTTTTGACATGGAAACAAGGTCTCATTATGGGGCTCATTTTACTGTATGGAGCACTATATGGTGCATATTATACTGTATGGAGCACTATGTGGTGCCCATTATCCTGTATGGAGCACTATGTGAGGCCATAATACTGTATGGAGTACTATATGGGGCCCACTTTACTGTATGGCACTTATTATACTGCACAGAGCACTATGGGGGCCTTTATACTCTATGTAGAACTATGTGGGGCTATTATACTGTTTGGATGACTATGTGAGGTCATTATACTGTATGGAAAACTATATTGGGTCATTATACTGTATGAAGCAGAGCACTTTTTGTGTGGCAATTATACTGTACGTAGCACTATGTGGGGCCATTATACTGTATGGATAACTATACGGGGCCATTATTACTGTGTGGAGCAAAATATGGGGCCATTATACTTTGTGGAGCAATATATGGGGCATATAATACTGTATGGATAATTTTTGTGGCTATTAAACTGTATGGAGGCCTGCGTGGGGATTACAGTAGGATAATACTGTGATGGGATCACCTTTCTTTACCTGGTGGATTGAGGGAGGGGGGTTCAATAGGGTCATCATACTGTGCGAGTGGAGATTACTGCTGAGGAACTCACCGTGGGGGTGTCATACTGTGTTTGGTGGCACTTTTGTTTGCATCAAAGTTATTAGAGGACTGGGGGGGGGGGGGTCTGCAATACCAAGATAGGTTATTACACTTGGGGCTATTTAGTTTGGAAAAACGAAGACTAAGGGGTGATCTTATGTTAATGTATAAATATATGAGGGGACAGTACAAAGACTTTTCTGATGATCTTTTTAATCATAGACCTGAGATAGGGACAAGGGGGCATCCTCTGCGTCTGGAGGAAAGAAGGTTTAAGCATAATAACAGACGCGGGTTCTTTACTGTAAGAGCGAGAGACTATGGAACTCTCTGCCGCATGATGTTGTAATGAGTGATTCATTACTAAAATTTAAGAGGGGACTGGATAACTTTATTGAAAAGTATAATGTTACAGGGTATATATACTAGGTTCCTTGATAGGGCGTTGATCCAGGGAACTAGTCTGATTGCCGTATGTGGAGTCGGGAAGGAATTTTGTTCCCCAATGTGGACCTTACTCTTTGCCACATGGTTTTTTTGCCTTCCTCTGGATCATCATGTTAGGGCATGTTAGGTTAGGCTATGGGTTGAACTAGATGGACTTAAAGTCTTCCTTTAACCTTAATAACTAATGTAATTATTATCTGTATTATTCAAGCTTTTTTATCCTTTGTTATTGCATATTTAAATTAGGCCATTGGGCCATATGCTTCTTACTTCTCTTACATAATATATTATGTTATTCCAATATTTTATTCAAAGATCTATTCATTAACCCCTTCATGACCTTGGGATTTTTCGTTTTTCCATGTTCGTTTTTCACTCCCCTCCTTCCCAGAGCCATAACTTTTTTATTTTTCAGTCAATTTGGCCATGTGAGAGCTTATTTTTTGCGGGACGAGTTGCACTTTTGAACGACATCATTGGTTTTAGCATGTCCTGTCCTAGAAAACGGGAAAAAAATTCCAAGTGCAGTGAAATTGCAAAAAAAGTGCAGTCCCACACTTGTTTTTTGTTTGGCTTTTTTGCTAGGTTCACTAAATGCTGAAACTGACCTGACATTATGATTCTCCAGGTCAGTACGAGTGCATAGACACCTAACATGACTAGGTTATTTTTTACCTAAGTGGTAAAAAAAAATTCCAAACTTTGCTAAAAAAAAAAAAAAATTGCGCCATTTTCCGATACTCGTAGCGTCTCCATTTTTCATGATCTGGGGTCAGTTGAGGGCTTATTTTTTGCGTGCCGAGCTGGCGTTTTTAAGGATAGCATTTTGGTGCAGATATGTTCTTTTGATCGCCCGTTATTGTATTTTAATGCAATGTCGCGGCGACCAAAAAAACATAATTTTGGCGTTTCAAATGTTTTTCTCGCTACGCTGTTTAGCGATCAGGTTAATGCTTTTTTTTATTGATAGATCGGGCAATTCTGAATGCGGCGATACCAAATATGTGTAGGTTTGATTTTTTTTTTATTGATTTATTTTGACTGGGGCGAAAGGGGGGTGATTTAAACTTTTATATTTTTTTTTATCTTTTTCACATTTTTTTTAACTTTTTTTTTTACTTTTGCCATGCTTCAATAGCCTCCATGGGCAGAAAATCAGGTGTGCTGTGAGCGCCGACCACAGGGTGGCGCTCACAGCTGCCGGGGATCTGTAACCATAGAGGTCTCGAGGACCTCTATGGTTACAATACTGAAGCATCGCTGACCTCCGATCATGTGACGGGGGTCGGCGATGCCGTCATTTCCGGCCGCCCGGCCGGATGCTGTAGTTAAATGCCGCTGTCTGCGTTCAGATCGTGATTCTGCCCGCGCCTATTGCGGGCATATGTCAGCTGTTCAAAACAGCTGACATGTCCCGGCTTTGATGCGGGCTCACCGCCGGAGCCCGCATCAAAGAGGGGCTTCTGACCTCGGACGTACTATCCCGTCCGAGGTCAGAAAGGGGTTAAAATGTACTTTGTTAATGGCACAACCACTTTAAGTTTGTTTCCATATGAAAAAGTTAATCATATAACTATAATATATATTAGATGATAGGGTAAAACTTCCTCAATTGTAGACATTTTTTAACAAATATCAAGGTTGGCCCGCGACTTTGTCCAAGCTTTTACTTTTGGTCCTCTGAGTATTTGAGTTTGACATCCCTGCTATTAGACTGATGAGTCAAATTGTGAAATATTTGGCTATAACAGTTTGCTCGATGAAGGGCTAGAGAGCAAAACAATAATGCGTGTCTGCAGGTAGCAGTGAAGCATGGTGGAGGATCCTGTAAGTTTGGGGCTACATTTCCGAAAATGGAGTTGGGGATTTGGTCAATGCAGAGAAATACAGTCAGATACTAATCCATAATGCAATATTATCAGGGAGGCTTCAAATTTATTCTGCAGCAGGACAACAATCCCAGATATACAGGCAATGTCATTAACAGCTATCTTCAGCATGACAATATGAACAGCATAGAGTCCTGATCTCAACATCATTGAGTCTGTTTGGGATCACATGGAAAGAAAAAATGATTTATGGAAACCTACATCCACAGAAGATCTGTATTTATTTCTCCTAGGTGTTTGGAACAACCTCCCTGTCGAGTTCCTTCACAAATCGTGTGCGGTCATGATGTTTTGAAGGTAAAGGGTGGTCACTCCAAATAATGATTTCATTTACATTTCTCTATCATTAACATATGAATCTGAAAAGGAATGAGAAATAAATAGCAGCATGATAAAACAGAGCATGGAGCTATATATGAGACTATGTACAGAAGCTTGCAAAAGTATTCACCCCCTTGGCTTTTTACCTATTTTGATACATTGCAACCAGTGTTTAAATATTTTTGTAATCCAATTCGTGTGTGATGCATCAGTATTAAATAGTCTATGCTGATGAAGTGAAGTGAGAAAAATATAGGCATACATTAAATTTAGAGGATCAAATAACTAAAAATTGGCATGTGAATTTGTATTCAAACCTTTTGCTATTAAACCCCTAAAATTCTTGGTGCAAGGAATTACCTTCATAAGGCACATGCTTAGTGAAAGGAAGTCCACCTGTGCGCAATCTAAGGGTCATAGGTGTGTCAGTTTATACAGTTGCATGTAAAAGTTAGGGCACCCCTGGTTAAGATTACTGTTAACAGCTAAGCAAGTTGAAGATTTATTTATATTTATTCATTTATTTATATATTCATATTTTACATTTAACACTTTTTAACTTTATCTTTCCATATAATTAATCTTAAAAAGAAATATGATAGTTTCATGGAATTTCTAATTACATACCAGGAGGTCCAGAAGGTCCAGGTTGTCCATCCAGTCCTGGTAAACCTGGGTCACCAGGAAGCCCACGAGAACCAGGTAAACCTGGAAAGCCAACACCTGGAAGACCACTATCTCCACGACTTCCCTTTTGACCAGGTTGTCCTGGAAAACCCTTCTCTCCAGGATTGCCGAATCCACCATCTCCCTAGAAATTGGAGAGAAACACAAGTGATAATATTCTACAAATCCATTACCTAAGCGAGAACGCATACAAGCTTGATGGAATGGTTACATAAATGAGACTAAACATATCATAAAAAATACTTTATTTATTTATTTATTTACTAGGGGAACAGAAGGGGTTGTGCAAACAGGGCAATTCTTTCCATACACACAATTAAGTAAGATATACTTGGAACAGAGCTCTAGATGTAAAGGTAAAATCAACAGTAACTGTTTTGTGGACTAAACATATAAACGGTGTCCTAACAACATGTCAAATTAGTCTTTCTGCAACTTTTGGTGTCGATGAGAGTCACATATTAGATTGCCAGCACATCCTACTAGAATCATCTGGTAGAACAGAGGCTTGTATATGGGTATGTTTAGGAATTACAGTGAAATTTCCATTATTGGAAGGAATGCTGTTTATTCTACATATTATTCTGCCAATACTTGCTAAAATAGATCAATGAAAGCTTACAGGTGCGCCTTTTCGTCCAGCAAGGCCTGGCAATCCATCCCTTCCCGGGTTTCCTTGAGATCCAGGGGCACCTCTAAGCCCAACAGATCCGGGGTCTCCACGTGTGCCTACGCCAGAAGGAAAGATTGGATCTCCCTTTTCCCCCTTTGGTCCTGGAGCACCGGGCTGTCCTGGGGATCCCTAAGGATAGAGAAATGATTTGTTTCAACAAAATAAATTAGAATTGAAAAGGTAATTGTGACCTTACAATACAAATTCCCTGCAGATTGGTGGCATATTTCCCGACATTGATGTGCCCTTTTGAAAACCATAGGATGAAATCTCCAGCAACATCTGTCTGTATTACATTGATTTTTCCTGTGAATAACGGAAAATTTGCTGACCATTTCCGATTTTTAGTAATGTAATTTCAGAAGGTGCTTAGGAATTGAAAAAAACAAGAATACACTAGATTGCAACTAAAAATCTAGTCTTTTCTATTAGAGATTTTCATTTTTAAGCCGAGATCTCAATTAGAACATGTGAAACTCCCGACAACAGGGACGGCAAGCGGGTTATAGAACAACAACCTTGCAGATTTCTTCACTAAAGGTACCTATTTAATCTGTATAACAGCTTTTGCCAAGCTTTTGTCGCATTTTCTGTAGTGTCTTTTGAAATAATTACAACAAAAATATATTTCTGTCATTTTACACAAAATTGCATCTAAAACCTACAATAAAACAGTCTTCACCAATAGGCATATAGACATGATTCATTAACGGGGCATTCCAGACATAAAGATTGATATTTAATCCATAAATGCTTGATCACAGGAGGTCCAGCTCCTACCAATGAGCGGAATGAATCGTCCTTACACAGATACATCTACAGTTAATGCACAATTGGTTCGATAACACAATATCCGGCTGTGCAGTTGCAATAAAGAATCCTTGGAACCAAGATGAGTTGAACAGTTTTTATTTCCACAACACTTTTTCGAGTGAAAAAAAAAACAATTGCAACTGAGGTTCAGATAATGTTCTAGCTATCACCATTATTTGCTTACATTTTTATATAATAGAAAACCTTGTTTATCCTGATTACAGTAGTTACAAATATAGAGAAATGTCTTACAGAACTGCCTGGCAGGCCATCAGATCCTCTTCTGCCAGGATCACCAGGTGGTCCATCAAATCCAAGAAATCCATCATTTCCTGGTGGACCTGCACGACCAGGATCTCCAGGTAGTCCACGGCCACCAGTACCACCGCCACATGCACAATCACCAGGGGCTCCTGAAAGTATTAAACATAAGTACTTCCAACATGCCTGAAGCACAAAAATGGCCAACATTAATATTTTCCCCAAAAACACACTACACACCAGAAATGCGTCAGATGTTTCCTATGGAATTTACACAATAATATGACTTGCTGGTTTTTTTTTAACCAGGATGGAATAAAATGTGGATGTTTTGGAGGGTCACTGTGCTGGACAGGGAAGTAGCAGGACCTCCACAACTGACAGAACACCAGTAAGTATGGCAGCAGAGCTGTAACGGAGCTCAATACAATGCTGAAGGGAGGAGAATCACAAAGTGGGGTATAAAAATAATAAGGGAGCCAAAAATGGATAGCAGTATTGGCATTTACAATGGGGAGTTGCAGACATCTGTGCTGTGGTGCCCCTATGCCTGTCCTTGGTATGCTGGAAGTGGGACTGAACTGCAATCTTCTGATGGATGGTATTACATTGTCACCGAGTGTCTGTGCATTGACCACAATTTTTCAGTCGTTTTTGGGTGTTTAGGGTGAAATTTTATGCTTGCCCTGATGTTCCTTCCCAGATAGTAAATGTCATGGCACCCTTCATGTAGATGTAATTTGTGAAGCCCTTATCTATTGTATTGTACTTGTGCAATTACATTACCTTTATCTATAAATATTGTTTAAATGTGGATCAATTATTGACAGGTTCACAAATTAAAAAAAAAAAAAAAAAAAGAATAAAACAAAATATTACTTCTTACTTTTCCAATGATGATGAGAAAGAGAAATAGTGTACAAAAGTAAAATTAAATGTCACCTTTATATCCTTTCGCTCCAATTCTTCCTGGTGGCCCTTGCAATCCTTTGCCTCCTGGATTCCCAGGCTCACCCCTGCTTGTTGGTTTGGGACCAAAATCTACATAAAAAAGGATTATAATCATAAAAAGAATGGCAAAGTTACATGTATAAAGGGCAAGTGTCAATCTAATTTTAGCCATATGTGTGATGGTCAAGACGATGACTGCATGTTGATCTATCTGCTCACAGTTAAGGCTCTTTCAGATGTCAATAATTTTTCTTGCATGCAAAAAAACATCCAAGCTTCATCAGCACCTTTGATCAAATTTTCAGCAGAGTCTGGTTAGTGTGCCAGATTTTACCATCAGAGTTTGGTCAGAGTTTCATCATTTTTCTCATATGAAGAAAAAAAATGATGAAGATTTCTCAAACTTCTCCTATCAATCAGTCCAGGAATAACAAACAGCACACGGACGGCATCTGAGTGCTGTCCCATTTTTTTTTACAGATCCATAATTTGCATCGGCAAGATTGATCTGAGACTCAGATCAAAATCACAAGTCTTCATGATTTTGCCCTTCCTGCTTGCCGGGTTTTCTCCTTACAATGGGCACTGACTGTGCGCTCTGTTGCCGTCTTGCCATTTCTCATCCGAGCTGGTGAGGGAGCGCACTGTCACTGTGCATGGATAAGAATATTGCACAGTAAGGGCTCATTCCCACTTGCGATTAAACCGGACAAACTTCTAATTAAAGTATATTAGAAAAGAGATTAGATTTCAACATTAAATAGACATTTTGGATTAAAATAAATGTTAGTTTCGGACCACCCCTTTAAGCACTATATCCCTTTTTCCTCATCCTGCCCTCCTTGTGCTAATAACATTTGTATGAAGGTAAATCCAGAACTCAACATGTGCAAATGCCTCAGAAGTGCAATGTATTAAGGCTTCTGCAGCAGTTTTTGGTATCAAAATTTGCTAATTTTATTGCATGCGCTTTGCGAGGAATGAAAAAAAATTGACTTTGTGATTTTTTTTGTCACTTTACCATTTTTAAAATGTTGGTGGCAAAGTGAAGATGGATAGCTATGTGCCATAACTAAATCTAAGCCACATTGATGAATTAACACAAGATCACCTAATTTGTATGTGTCATGACTCATTCACAAGCAGACAAATGTTACCTGGTAGTCCGGGGAGACCAGGCGGCCCTGGTGGACCATCTCTTCCTGGGGTCCCTTGTTGCCCATAAGCTTGTCTTCCTGGGTCTCCCCTTTCTCCTTTAGTCCCCTGGACACCTTGAAATCCAGGTAAACCAGGAAAACCTGAAAAAGTAGAAATCCACATCACACATATGTAACTTTGAAAAAGACTAAAATGGCCGATTCACCAGTTTTCACCAGAATTCTGGGATAAAACAGTTGGTGTTTTTATTTGTCGCCAGTCCCTGACAATTTTTAGAAAAGCAGGCAAAAAACACGGCATGTAGGGGCGAAGGCATGTGAGGCCAAGAAATTCATCATAATTTATGCCACAAAATTTCCCCTTCTTCAAAACCCATAGAGAGAGGATTGGGGTTGAAAATTAGGACCTGTATGTAGGTCCAAAAATTCATTTTCAGCAGTGGCCTGGTCCATATGTGACCCTGATTTCCAACCTGTTTACAGTTGAATTCACAATATTTATGGCTTTAGAGCCAAAATCTGCCACGATTCACTTCTTGTCAACACAGAGCTTGTTTTTGTTGTTTGGCACTATAATGTGACATAGGCAAATATATTATACACTGTACGTCAATTCTATATAGCAAATTAGATATAACTTCTAAATGGGCTGTCACATCACATCAAACTGTGTGCCTATGCTGTATTAGGACATCTGTACACTAAAAAGGGTGGATTCTCACTCGGATCCCATCTATAACCTAGTGTGGGAGGCTAGTAAAGTGGGATATCCCAAGGTAGTAAATTATTCCCTATACACAGGATAGGCGGTAACATACTAATCAGTGGGAACTGCTTTTGAAAGCCCTCAGTGATCCCAACAACCTCGGTTCCATATACTGCCTACAGGATTGCCATAAGAAGCCAAGCACTGTATTCAGTTATCTCCGATAGTCCCATAGACAACTAAAAGAAAAAAAAGTCCCAGAGGATTCAACTGCTATTAATATGGGATTTTAGGAAAACCCCCTTTAAGTAAAGCAGCTCCTTTTTTTTAGCCATGTATTATTTATTCTTACCTCTTCCAAGCGATGGAAACCCAGGTGGCCCAGGAGGACCAGGAGGACCACTCATTCCATCATCCCCTGGCATGCCTTGGAACCCAGGAGGACCTGGATCTCCCGGAAGACCTATCATAAGGTATATAAACAAGTCATTAGTCTTTACAGAAGCTGCTAAAGATAAAATGAGGATAACAGGATCAATGTGGGGCAGAAAATATGGGGTGATTATCCTTCCATCCGATCTCTATTCCTGATTTCAGAAGGGTAAATATTGGAAAAGCGTTTATGCACTGGATTCACTTTGGGACCACAGATGCTGGAAAGTGCAACAGACAATGATATTTCAACAGCGTGTTAGAAACAGTGCTATATGCTTCTGTACTCTTCTTAATGCATCTATTACCAGGTTATATCATTTTCTTGGAAAGAGAGAAAACCAGAGAAGACTATTACCTGGAAAAGCTGCACCACCATTATTAACATATACCGGGCTTCCCGGAAAACCTATGTCTCCTTGTTCACCCTAACACGAAGAGAAATGATATTTAATGCAATAAACAATTGGGGCACAGATGAATAGGAGAAGTAATAGTAGTAGGTTATTACCTTCTCTCCATTAAAACCATCCAGTCCAGGAGAACCAGGAAGACCAGGCTGACCCTATGACAACAAAAACAATGTCATCCTAGACACATAAGATCTTGAGCAGGATCTGGCCAGTTCACCCAAGCTGTTTGTTAAAATGACAGCTGTAAACTGGTGGAGACACAGGATGTGGATCAAGTTCCCTTTCACTGGATGAACAGTATCTTCCTCTATAAGACTAGTATAATGGGGGACTATGTCATGAGAGGAGTACTGTGGGGGCCATATGTCACAATATGGAGGTATTCTGTGAAGCTTCTAAAAGGAAACTATTGCCATGTGGAGGCACAAAAAGTACAATATTACCATGTGTAGATACTTAGGGGGCATTATTAACCTCTGTGAGATCAGAGGGGGGCACTAATACCATGTGTGGGGCAGAGAGGACACTATTAGTGTGTGGGAGCACTATTGTCATATGGGAGCATAAAGGGGGCTTTAGTTTAGAGATGGCACTATTACCTTGTAGAGAGACAGAAGGGCCACTATTATCATGTTCCGTCTTAGAGGGGCAATATTACAATGTGTGGGCACAGACAGGGAACTATTACCATGCGTAGGATTAAAGGAGGAACTATTGCTATAAGGAAGCAATATTACTGTGTTGGGGCACACAGAGAGCACTGTAACTGTCCGAGGCTCATATAGGTCATTATTAGTGTGTGGGTGCACAGAGGGGGACACTAACATCACAGAACACATGCCTGAGCACAGAGAGGGTACTATGACTATGTGTGGGACTAGAGGGGTACTGTGTGTGGGGACTAATACCATGTGGAGGAACAGATAGGACATTATAAGGGTAAGTTCACACAGGACGTTTTTGCTGTGTATTTTTGCTGCTTTTTTATGCTAATTTTCAGCTGCTTTTTACAGTACCTACAAGCCTATGAGATTTCAGAAATCTCATGCACACACATTGGTTTTTTGTTTGATTAGTATTTTGTGCTTTGCTGTGTTTTTTTGACATTTTGTGCTTTGCTTCGTTCTTTTGACATAGAGCATGTCACTTCTTTCAGCGTTTTTGTTGCGTTTTTTCACCCATTGACTTGAATGGGTCTTGAAAAAAACGCAGCAAAAACGCTGGTATCATTATTTGCTCCGTTTTTGCAGCTGAAAATCCAAGCACATTAGCCTGGACATAGAGAAAAAGAAAACGCACCAAAAAAACGCACTTCTTTCTTGCCAAGATGATCAGGTTTTGCTGCACAAAAAAAAAAGCAGCAAAAACATCCTGTGTGAACTTACCCTTATAATGTAAATGCAGAGAAATTGGCTGTACTAACATGTGGAGACACAGAGGGGTCACTAATATGTCTGGGATTAGAGTGGGCACTATTAGATGAGGGACAGAAGGGGCATATAACCATGTAGGGGCACAGAGAGAGAACCATTAGTGTGCATAGGCACTATTGCAGTGTGGGGGCAATATTATCTTTTGGAGGCAACTTACCAGGGCACTATTATTCTGGGGGGACAAAAAAGCACACTTTTACTGCGTAAAGCACCACAGGCATTATCACTGACTGGGCACTCTGGATGGTTAAAGCATGTGGCTTGTATAAAGGTGGAGGAATGTAAAAAGAGATCAGCCAAAAATGTCTGCGTTATATTCAGCAGACAAGTTGTGGATGGAAGATATCGTTATGTCGGTCTGGGCCAAGTGGAGAAGAAAAAGAGAAATTAATGACTTGATGATCAGAGAAAATACCATCTCTTAGTCACCGGATTAATATTACATTATACGCTTATAAGGTCTGCAGAAGTCCATCTACAGAAGTGTAGATCTAGCATCTCCCGATATATGCTCACTCTATAGCGTTATCAGTAGTATTACATAGGACTGCACGTAATAACTACTGCATTATCTGTACTCTGAAAGATGTAACTCCGTTACATAGGACTGCAGGTAATGTAACATCTACTACATTATAATTATGCTGGAAAATATCACCTTCTGTTATCTGTGGTGTGACGTACGACTGCAGGTACTGTAATATTGACAGAGTTATAACTGTGATACATACGTATAACGTTACAGAGGACTGCGGGTAACAAGCGCTACTTTTGCAGAAAGGGTAATGTGCCTTTGTGTTTGGTTACCATTATTTTTATGGGTGTGAATGGAGGGAATAACTAGCTGTGGCCTGCAAAAGGGTGTGGTCTGTAGAGGGGTTTGGCCTGCAAGAGGGTGTGGCCCGAAGAAAGGTGTCGCTTGAAAAAGGGCTTTTATTTCCCACACACAAACAGGAAACCAGTTAAAAATTTGGAATTCCACCTGTGAACGACTTTGTAGATAGAGGTTAATGTGTATTTGAAACTATTAAATTTATGTTGATCATTTAACTGAACAATTGAAAATGGCAGCCTATCCTATTCACAAGTCAGGACGGGCTGCAGTTGTGAAAAAACACAGCTCCTGAGACCTGTGTCTCAACTGACAGAAGAGCAATACTGTACACACATACAATTAAGCTGCCAAAGCAGGGCTTTAACATGAAAATAAATAAACCTTCAGCTCTCTGACTGATTGAGCTTCAATCCTCCATGATCAGTCAGTAAAATGATTTATTTTTTCTCATGGCATAGGTCTCAGTGACTTGGAATTGCAACCCCTCCTGACGTGTGACTAGGATGGGATGAAGTTTGAATTACATGACTTTACATAAATCAATAGTGTAAGTTATTCTAAAAGATTGTGTAACCTAACTTATAAGATACAAATGCTTCTTTCTGCACTTACGAGCCACTTCTTGTCCTCCCATAAGCCTCCTGAACAAGCCATCCATTTTGGAAAAAAAAAAAAAAACAGTTTACCCTTGTATAGGTCAAAGCAAGACTCACTACCAGCACAGTGAGGTATCAGGTTACAGAGCCTATAATACTTTATGGAGGGTTGGAGGAGGAGTGAAGAGTACTCAGCATAGTGAGACAGGCACAGACTTGTACACCTTCAAGCAATTAATAGTCTTCAGTACGATGCAGGATTCACAGTCACACAGCTCAGTACTGCTGTGCATTGTCTTCCATTCTGTTGCTACTTCTGAACATGTGCTCCACAGAAGAAAAACAGGAATCCCTTATCTGTTTGCGGTGTACATAAGTCACTACTACAGCTTGTTTCCTCTCACCAGCTCAGAAAGAACTGAAAATTGGAGCTAGGGGGTGCAGAGGGAAAAACTGGTGAAAAAATGTTCTAAGGGTGGCTTTATTAGCTCACTCTGATGCTTTTGCACACCTATGGATAACACTATCTTTCTACATCCACTTACATTCTCTAGTTTGCATTGCATCAAATCATCACTAGATGTTCTCTAAAAAGATCCCACATTGGTGTAGTAGACACATTCACATTTCTCAGTAATTTGTAGACACTACCTTGTTACCCGGAAATCCACTTTCACCATCTTGACCAGGAAAGCCCTAAAAGGAATAAAAATGTTTAGGAAACCACTGGTGGTGGAAGAGATGGTGATCTGGCAGCGGATGGATTTTGTGTTGGTTATGCTAATTCTTTGCCTCTTTTAGAAATATGAGCTCATATAGAAGGAAATGCGCTCACAGAACTACATAAGTTACTTTTATCAATACAAAGAACAATAAAAACAAAACGCAATGGTGGGCGGCTGATATGTGGCAATATATCAAAAGGTGCCACCAACGTTCAAACTTTTTAGGGGTATCTTATCCATCTGCTGCACTTTTTGATTCATCTAACTCTTTTAGGAATAGTAGTTTTTGCAGCGCACTGTACATTGCGCATGTGAATCTGTACTGAATAGACAGAACAATGCGTGTGGCATGAAGGTTATTTATAAATTCATATATACAGCAACCTTGCAGTGCTGCAGATCCTAGGATAGATCTATTTAGTATCCTAACTCTGCTAGTTAGTAGAGTTTGTTATCGATTTAGATTCCTTTTCTCAATGAGACACGGTTTGCATCTATTGACATGGCTTTCTTATTAAAGTGAACCTGTCAAAGTAAAAAAAAAGCTATTAACCTGCAGATATGGGGTTAATCTGCTGGTCAATAGCATTCTGAACCTGCCCCACACCTGCACTTAGACCCCGCTGCCGAGAGGAAATGTACTTTATTCTTCCCAGCAGCGTTCGGCTTCCAGTCACGGGGTGGTGCCGGCGCGGTTTCAGTCACCGCTCTGTGTCCCCGGCACTAACTGATAGCCGGCCCTAATGATGAGCGAGCTGTCAGTCAGTGCTGGGGGTGCAGTTACCGCCATCACTCTCTATACTCAGGACAGTGACTTAACCAATGACGGTGCAGGTCCCCTTTAAGATAGCTTGCATCTAAGTTGACTGACTGAAGTCACCTAGAAGAATATAGAGTGCCTTTAAAAAGTATTCATACCCCATGGCCTTTTCGCCATTTTTTCACTTTACACCCACAAACTTAAATATATTTTACTGGGATTTTATCTGATATACCAATACAAAGTAGCAATTATTTTGCAGTATAAAGGAAAAGATACATGGTTTATTTTATGACGTGGATTTGTATTCAGCCCCTCTGAGTCTATACTGTGTAGGACCACCTTTCGATGCAATTACTTCTGCAGGTGTTTTGTCCCTACCAGCTTTGCACATTTAGAGGCCGACATTTTATCCCATTCTTCTTTGCACACTCACTCTAGCTCAGTGAAATTAGATTTCAAGTCTTGCCAGAGATTCATAATAGGATTTAGGTCTGGACTGTGACAGGGCCATTCACACACACAATTACCGTATATACTCGAGTATAATCCAAGATTTTCAGCCCATTTTTTTAGGCTGAAAGTGTCCCTCTCGACTTATACTCGAGTCATTGTCCCAGGGGGTCGTGGGGGAGGAGGAGCGGCAGGAGTGGCGGGTGTCACATCATAGTCACCCCCACCTGACGTGTCTCTGCACGTCCCTGCTTCTCAGATGGTCTCTGGCGCCTGCAGCTCTTCCTGTGTTCAGCAGTCACGTGGTACCGCTCATTAAGGTGATTAATATGGACGTGACTCCACTCCCATAGGTGTGGAGCGCATATTCATGACTTTAATGAGCAGTACCATGTGACCACTGAACACAGGCACAAGCTGCCGGCACGCGCCGGAGACCATCGGAGAAGCAGGGACTTCCAGAGACAACGCCAGGAGGGGTGAGTATGACGGGGGAGGGGGAGCCATGCGATATTCACCTGTCCCCGTTCCACCGATGCTTTGTGTCTTCCGCGTCCTCTGGCTGAGACGTGCAGGTCAGAGGGCGCGATGACGTGTTTAGTGAGCGCCCTCTGCCTGTACAGTCACTGCAGAGAGCCGGAAGACACAGCGAAGCACAGAACGGGGACAGGTGAATATCGCAAATGCCGGTGTCCTGAGCCAGCGGCGACTCTGGCACCTGGCCCCCATAGCGCGACGGTGTCCCCGCCTGCTCAGGACACCGGCACTTGGCGCCCAGCGATGAGAGGTGAGTACATCATTTTTTTTTTTACTCGCAGTAGCAGCAGCAATACGGGGCATATTATTCTATGGAGCATCTTATGGGGCCATCAACCTTTATGGAGCAGCATATGGGGCATAATATGCTATGGAGCATCTTGTGGGGCATCAACCTTTACGGAGCAACATCGGGGGAATATTATTCTATGGAGCATCTTATGGAGCCATCATTAACCTTTATGGAGCAGCATTTGGGGCATATTATTCTATGGAGCATCTTATGGGGCCATCAACTTTCATGGAGCATTATATGAGGCATATTATTCTATGGAGCATCTTATGGGGCCATCATTAACCTTTGTGCAGCATTATATGGGGCATATTTTAATATGGAGCATCCTATGGGGCAATTATTAACCTTTGTGCAGTATTATATGGGGCATATTTTTGTAAGGAGCATCTTATGGGGCCCATCATGAACTTTATGGAGCATTATATGGGGCTCCTGATTCAATATGGATATTCAAAAACATTTAACCTACTGATGCCTCAATCAATTTTACTTTTATTGGTATCTATTTTTATTTTTGAAATTTAACAGTAGCTGCTGCATTTCCCACCCTAGGCTTATACTCGAGTCAATAAGTTTTCCCATTTTTTTGTGGCAAAATTAGGGGTCTCGGCTTATACTTGGGTCGGCTTATACTTGAGTATATACGGTATATGCTTTGACCTAAACCAGTTTATTGTAGCTCTGGCAGAATATATAGAGTCGTTGACCTGCTGGAATGTGAACCTAAGCACCAGTCTCAAGTCTTTTGCAGCCTCTAACAGGTTTTCCTCCAGGATTACCCAGTATTTACTTCCATCTTCCCATCAACTCTTACCAGTTTCCCTGTCCCTACTGAAGGAAAGTCTCCCCCCATCATGATGCTGATACCATGTTTTACAGTGGGCATGGTGTTTTCAGGGTGATGTGCAGTGCTAGTTTCCCGCAACACATAGCATTTTGCATTTACCATATTTTTTTTGACTATAAGATGCACTGGACCATAAGACGCACCTAGGTTTAGAGGAGGAAATTAGGGAAAAAAATTGAAATAAAAAATGTGGTCAATTCTGTACTTAATATCCCCTATCCTGGTATATATAGTCCCCTCATCCCCATCCTGATACACATGCCCCCCTCATCCCTACCCTGGTATGCATGGCCCCCCTCATCCATACCCTGGTATGCATGGCTCCCTCATCCCTATTCTGGTGTGCATGGCCCTCATCCCCATCCTGGTATGCATGCCTACTCATCCCTAGCCTGGTATGCATAACCCCTTTTCACCTATCCGGGTAGGAATGGTCCCCCTCATCCCTATCCTGGTAGGAATGGTCAACCTCAACCCTATCCTGGCAGGAATTATTGCCCTCATCCCTATCTTGGTATGCAGGGCCCCCATCTCATCCTAGTATGCATGGCCCCATCCCTATCCTGGTATGCGGGGCCCCATCCTTAACCTGGTATGACTGACCCCATCCTGGTCCTGGTATGCATGGTCCCATCCTTATCCTGGTATACATGGCCCCATCAGAAAACATTAAAAAAACAACAAAAAACATTACACTTACCTTCCCGGCGCTCCTTCGCAGCGTCCTGTTCCAATGCCAGCAACTGCTTTATGCTTGTAAGCAGCACATGGCAGGGATGTCATTCGCTGCTTGCAAGCCTAAGGGCAGCTGCCAGAATACTCAGTGCTCTGCACGCCAGGACTGTGTGAGCGCAAAGCAGTGAGTATTCATTGCTCTCAAGCAAGCACAGGGTCAGCCAGAGACTTCCTGCAGCTGTCGGGCGGTCACGTGTGCCAATACTTAAGCGAAATTAACATTCATGGAATGGGGTGAATATTTATGTCTCTAAAGTATCAACAAACGTGACAGCCGGCAGCTGTGGGAAGTCTCTGGCTGACACTGTGCTTGCTTGAGAGCTATGAATACTCACTGCTTTGCGCACACACAGTCCCGGTGTGCAGGGCATCGAGTATTCTGGCAGCTGCCCTTTGGCTTGCAAGCAGTGCATGACATCCCTGCCATGCGCTGCTTACAAGCATTAAGCAGCTGCTTGCATTGGAGCACGTAAGTGTAATGGTTTGTTTTTTTAATGTTTTCTGATGGGGCCATGCATACCAAGATAGGGTTGGGGCCAATCATACCAAGATAGGGAAAGGATGGGACCATGCATACCAGGACCAGAATGGGGGCCCATCATACCAGGATGCCATTAAAGAGAAATGAATATTCATTGCCCTCCACACTCATGAGCGTAGAATGCAGTGAATATTCATTTCTCTTTAGCAGCGGGCACAGGAGCTAGCCGCAGCAGCTGGCTCCTGCCTCTGTGACCCGCTGCTCCGCCAAAATCGTTCCCTGACCTCCCCACCACAGCCGGTACATCCGGACTATAAGATGCACCCTCCATTTTCTTCCACATTTTTGGAGGGAAAAAGTGCATCTCATAGTCCAAAAAATACAGTAGCTCTAAAAGTTCTACTTTTATCTCATCTGACCAGAGTACCTTCTTCCACATTCTGGCTGGATTCCCCACAGGATTTTTGCAAACTGCAAACGTGACTTCTTATGGCTTACTTTCAAAAATAGGTTACTTTTTGTCACACTTCCATAAAGATCAGATTTATGGAGTATACAACTAAAAGTTGTCCTGTGGACAGAGTCTCCTACCTGAGCTGTAGATCTGTGCAGCTCTTCGGGAGTGACCCTGGGCCTCTTGACTGCTTTACAAGTTAGGGCTCTCCTTCCTTGGGATATCAGTTTAGGTGGATGACAATGTCTTAGTAGGTTAACAGTTGTGCCATATTCCTTCTATTTTTGAATGATGGATTGAACAGGGCTCCGTGAGATGATCAGAGCTTGGGCTACTTTTTGTTATAACCTAACCCTGCTTACTCTTTTTGTCAACTTTATCCCTGACCTGTCTGGTGTGTTCCTTGGTTTTCATGATGCTGTTTAATCCCTAATGTTCTCAAACAAACCTCTGAGGCCTTCACAGAAGAGCTGTAGTTATACTGAGAAAACAAATGTACAAATTAGGTAACTTATGGATGCATTAGGGTACTCAGGATTTTATTTAGAGGTATCAGACTACAGGGGGTTGAATACAAATGCTAGTCACAAGTTTTAAATTTATATTTTTAAAATAATTAGAAAACCATTTACCATTTCCTTTACACTTCACAAATAGTTGCAACTTTGTGTTGGTGCATCACACAATTCCAATAAAACACATATAATGTTTGTGAGTGGAACATTAAAAAAATGTGTAAAAGGTCATGAGGTATGAATACGTTTTCAAGGCACTTTGAAATTATGAATACATGCATACATTTAGCTATTGCAAGACTATGAGACATTGTGGCATGACTATAAGATACACAATACAGTCACAGTGCTTTACTACTTGTGGTGCAATATATGGACATTACACGCGGTATTACTGTGTGGTCTATGCTAGTCATACTAATTTATGTGGTGGCCATGCTATTCAGCCCTCTGTATTGTTGCAGATATAGTTCTTTAACACATTGTGCAACATGGGAAAGAGCTGTATCATTTATACAGTATATTTTAATCAGCTGCTTCAATATGTTAAAATCCATGTCAGGTAACTGAGATTCTGAACATAGAAGTAACTTACTCTTTGACCAGGTAGTCCTAGAATACCCTTTTCTCCTTTTTCTCCCTGTCCGCCGAAGCCCTGTGAAACAAAATTGACATGAGTACCTAAGCATTGATAACCAAAAAGGCATCATAACCATTGTTAATGGAATCTGTCACCATGTTTTTGGTACATGAGACCCTGATATCAGTGGTTTCACTTACTGGGTTGCTTGCTGCAGTTTTGATCTGTTGCAGATCTAGCAGTACTCTGAATGCGGAGTTCTGTATAACCCCGCCCACACCACTGATTGGCCGCATTCTGTGTGCACTGTGCGTAGCCAGAAAGCTGCCAATCAGTGGTGAAGGTGGGGTTATACGGAGCTCATAAATGTGTAGGACTACACGGCAGAAGGTTTAGTAGTCCTAGTGATTTTGCCCAAACTATAGCAAGCAGCCCAGTAATTGACACATCACTGGAATCAGGGTCTCTACCTATTTATTATGCTGCTATCAGGTTAGGCGTCAAAAACCTGCTGACAAATTGGCTTTAAGCTAAGTTCATGTCTGTTTTGGAGTTCTGTTTATCTGTTCTGCTTTAAGGACAAGACAAACAGAGTATTGAGCAAAATGGATCTTTTTGCAAACTGATGTAAATGTAAACAGAGACACCACATTGATCTGTCTGGCTTTTGGTCGGTATCAGTTTTTTTAGAATGGAAGAAAATGCTTTTGCACAATGCATTTTTTTCTTCCATTCTCAAAATCGACACAAAAATAGAAATTAGATTGACCCCATAGTAATTAATGTACCCCATAGTAATTAATGGCCCCATATGTTTCCAGGTGTACCAGTTAGAAAATAGGTTAGTTTTGGTCATTTTGTGTTTGTCTGATCCTTAAAATGGACATGTGATCCCGGCCTTACAGAAAGCATTTTCACAAAACTATGGACACTGCAATATCAGATGGATAAGTGACAACTTACTGGACGACCAGGTGAACCAGGAAACCCAGGAAATCCAGGAGAACCATAATCACCCTGTGATAAAGAAAAAAAAAAGAAGAAAACGTTTGATTCCAAATATTCTAATGTAAATATTAAATGTGTGAAGTGAACACTCCATGGTAATCTATTTATCCATTTATCCACAGCGGGGATTTTTTAGTATGCTATACAGTCATGCCATGTGGCTTGCATCATCAAATTTTAAGAATTGGCTTAATGGTAAAGGAATCTGAAGGTAATTTTCTTCTGTAATTGTTTACAATGAACACTGCTGAAACCCAGGTAACTATGTGAATGTTCTTTATAATGAACCATTTAGAAGTGCAAACACAACCAAGATCACTGTATGAGGTAGTTATCAAGACATTCTTTACTGATAGATGGCTTGAATGCTGCTCTTGGGGATTACATAATATCCAAATACTGTAATTCTGATGTACCTAGAATATAATATAAGATGCTAGATCTATTCTGACTCTAAAGGACAAAAGCTGGAAAAAAAGCACAAATAGGTTCTTATCTGGGAGACATATCGAGGACAAGGACTAAAGTGTCAGGCTGCTGCATACCCACCAGGAAGAACGCTGGTAATCAGAAACTGGAAGCAAATGGGTTAACCTGCACTGATATAAAGGATACAGAACCCAATTGTAAGTGGTTTATAGGTCAACATGTTTCAAAGTTATTACAGCTTCTTCATCAGGACAAACTACGAATGGTTTGTCCTGATGAAGAAGCTGCAATGCAACGCATTGACCTATAAACCACCTACAATGGGATTATGCATCCTTTATATTGTTCTGAATGGCAGCGCACATTAACCCATTTGCTTCCAGTTTCTGATTACTGGCACTAAAGTGGGCGCTCCATTGTATTTTCCTAGAATATAACATAAGGAGCAAATAGAGAGACTCTGTTCCAATAAGAATTCACATACAACTCAAGTAACGGTAAGTTCCTGCTTATTTTAAAAAATTTTTTTTCAGGTTAAAGGGAGTCCTCTAGCAGTTTTGCCCCCCTCAGAAATTGCTGACTGTGTTACATATAGGTAACAGGGAGAGCATTGTTATGCAGGTTGCATCCAAATTACCCTACCCTAATGCTGCGAGCACAAATGTCCAGGGGACGGTCCCTTCATCTAAAGTCTTTTGGGCGCCCTGAACAGAATCGCTCCTCCCTGCTCGGCTGTAGAATCAAATCTCCGATCAATGGACCACTACAGCCATCACCCAAGTGCAGTTAAAGCCGTGATCAGATTTACAGACTACAATGATTCAAATAGATCATAGACTCCTAGAATGTTAGGGTGCCGTCTCACAGTGGCACTTTGGTCACTACGATGGCACTATCCGTGACGCTCCAGCATCGCTCCAATATCGCTCCAGCGTCGTAGACTGCTGTCACACTTTGCAATGCACGACGCTGGAGCGATAACTTCACGACGTATTTGCGATGTAAAAGCCGTTGGTTACTATGCGCACATCGTATACAATATCGTGCACACCTTTGTTACACGATGCGATCATGCCGCCACAGCGGGACACTAGACGACGAAAGAAAGTTTCAAACGATCTGCTACGACGTACGATTCTCAGCGGGGTCCCTGATCACAGGAGCGTGTCAGACACAGCGAGATCGTAAGTATATCGCTGGAACGTCACGAATCGTGCCGTCGTAGCGATCAAAATGCCACTGTGTGACGGTACCCTTAAGGTACCTTCACAGATAACGATATCGTTAACGATATTGTTGCTTTTCGTGACGTAGCAACGATATCGTTAAGGAAATCGTTAAGTGTGACAGCGACCAACGATCAGGCCCCTGCTGGGAGATTGTTGGTCGCTGAGGAAAGTCCAGAACTTTATTTCGTCGCTGGACTCCCTGCAGACATCGCTGGATCGGCGTGTGTGACACCGATCCAGCGATGTCTTCACTGGTAACCAGGGTAAACATCGGGTTACTAAGTGCAGGGCCGCGCTTAGTAACCCGATGTTTACCCTGGTTACCAGCGTAAAAGTAAAAAAAACAAACACTACATACTTACCTACCGCTGTCTGTCCCCGGCGCTCAGCTTCTCTGCACTCCTCCTGCACTGACTGTGAGCGTCGGTCAGCCGGAAAGCAGAGCGGTGACGTCACCACTCTGCTTTCCGGCCGCTGTGCTTACAGTCAGTGCAGGAGGAGTGCAGAGAAGCTGAGCGCTGGGGACAGACAGCGTTAGGTAAGTATGTAGTGTTTGTTTTTTTTACTTTTACGCTGGTAACCAGGGTAAACATCGGGTTACTAAGCGCGGCCCTGCGCTTAGTAACCCGATGTTTACCCTGGTTACCCGGGGACCTCGGGATCGTTGGTCGCTGGAGAGCTGTCTGTGTGACAGCTCTCCAGCGACCAAACAGCGACCCTGAGCGATCGACATCGTTGTCGGTATTGCTGCAGCGTCGCTGAGTGTGAAGGTACCTTTAGAGTTGGAAGGGATCTCCAGGGTCATTGTGTCCAACCCCCTGCTCAAAGCAGGATCCACTAAATCATCTCAGACAGATGTCTGTCCAACCTCTGTTTGAACATAATGTAAAGTATCAATAAAATGTTTAAAAGTCTTAAACTGCAGTATTTTGATCTTATCCACCTTCTTACCATTGTTCTCACGTGAACATTTACATAACATATAAACAGAATATGTGTACATACCGGGTCTCCGGGGATTCCATTCACAACAATAGAGAATCCAATTCCAGTTGATGCCGGAGGTCCTGGGTCACCCTGCTGTCCAGTGTCTCCCTATGTGGAAGCAGATGAAATTTGCAACAATGTGATGTATGAAGAAAGGTCATAACACATCAATTACATTACGCTTCCTTTATTTAGACCTTGCATTGAAAACACAAAATATACAAGAAAACAAGTCAACATGGTTATAATTCAAAAATATTTGATTGCAGTAATCTGAATAATCAAGACACCTTGGTATAATAAATGATAAATGTCACTTGTAAAAGAGAAGAAGGATAGAAAAATAGAAAAGATCACTTATTTGTGCAAAACCTGGTGATGTAGACATTAAGCCTATTACATGTGATTCCACCTGCACACAGTCATAATCACTGTGTCCATGCATCCTAAAAACTCAATGGAAGTTTTATTTTCCAGTATACTAATTTGCCAACAATTAAAGATGGTGAAGTCTTCAAATGTTAATTCCATCTGATAACCACTTCTGCATTCGGCATAAAAAGCAGTTGTTTTTCAAAACCATGCTGAGTATGAATCCACCAGTAACCAACTTTACATACAACAAGATCTCCACTGGAATGCAGATATGGTTGTAGGATTTATTGGCGAGCGATCATTAGTGTGCTCAGGAACACTGATCATTATTGGAGCAATGACCTATTCTGAGCATTGACAGCCCAAATAAGGCAGTCTAAACAAGCCCTAAGGGTATGTGCACACGATCTGTTTTTCAGGTGGACTCCGCTTGAATCTACCTGAAAAAGTGATAAGAAAATGCTACGAAGAATGAACACGTACACTGCAATGTCAAAATGACTTGCTCTCCATATGTTCCATCTTTCTTAGGTCACTCCTTTTAACTGCTTCAGGCTTCAAAAGCCATAAAGTGGCTAAAAAAAAAGCAATCTATCCATTCTTCATGTATTTTATATACAAAATTTCTAAAAAAAAATATTGGCTGATAAGCTGGTGCAAAATATGTTCAAAGTGACATCACAAAATACGGTACATGCGAGAGAAACCACTGCCGGTGTTTTCCTGATGCGTCTTCGCCTTGAAGTCAGCGGGTATGACGGTCCCTAAAAGACGTTGTGGGCATGCACCCCTAAGAGTGCCTCAATAGATAAATAATCTGGGAAACTTCAGTTGGGCAGTTTCTCCTAAATTCCAAACTCATTCATTGTATGACCTCAATTACAATAAAACCTAACATTGTAATAATGAACTATCTTAATAATAAATCTGTGATATCCACATTATGTTTCTTACTTTTTCTCCCGTCTCGCCTTGATAGCCAACTCCCATGTGACCCTGAAAATGAAGCCACAAAACCTCTTAGGGCAAATATAACATCCTGATAAATATTACCCAATCGGAAATATCTGATCGTTTATGGATGATCTATTTTGAGTAGACATTCAATAATAAAAATGGTAATAAACATGGTAACTTACTTTTGGGCCTGTTAAGCCAGGCGTCCCAGGTGGACCCTAGAGGAAAGTTGAAGAACACTTTATGTGTATTCTTGTTTTATACTGGATTGATGTTACATACAATATTTATCTGCTATTCTTCATCATTCTGAATGTTAATTCTATTTAGAAAAGTTACCGATACTTCTCAAATAGGACATATAACTACAAATTGGAGTACATTTTTATTATTTTAGAGAATAGTAATGTGCTTCTGTGCCAGGTGTGCATCCATCTTTATGCAAAATTGTTGTATGCAATATGTAGATTTATACGGTATAGTGAAAAATGATAAGTCACACATGGAAACAGAATAAAAGTGGCATTTTAACAACATTTTACTTACAGGTAAACCCGGTGGCCCAGCTGGCCCTGTTAGACCTTGAGACCCAGGTGGTCCCCGTGGGCCCTGTAATAATGATAAAGTCAGGTATATTCATACCAATGAACAAGTTTCAGTTTCAGTCATGTAACATATACATTCTAACAGAGACTTGCCTACCAGGTTCACCTTTTCCTATTTTCCGCTTAAATGTTTAGGCAAGTTAAGGCTCATGTAGCTGTCCATGAATTCTGGACCAATCATGGACCGCAATGCATGGACAGTCCGCAAGCTTCCGTAACCAGTCCGTGCATTGCAGTCCATAATCGGACAGAGATCCACGGACATCTGAATGAGCCCTAAATGGTGGAGGGAATCATCGACTTCTCAGGAAATTAGTAACACCATGAATCCAAAGGATGATCATTCATAGAGAAAAAAGGTAATCCCTTCCACCGCTTCAGAAACCTCAGGAGGAACTAGGAATTGTGAGACAAATCTTTTTAAATTACTAAACATAAACATAAAAATGACAGAAAAATGCAAAAAAAAATGTTTTTTTCTAACACACAGCAATAATGAATGAAAATAATACATGAAAAATGTAAGTACCGTAACAAATATTTGACACTAGCCTCGGCTCATAACTCAACATATGTTGAAAGGATAGATGAAAGACTCCATGCAGTGGGCTTCTTCACAAAACATGTACAGTATGTTTGAAGGGGTTGCTCGGGACTTCACTATACACTTGATTAGGTATACAAGATAAAATACGTGGCAGCAGCCACTAAATGTATGGGGCTGCTGTGTTCGCTTCATACATTTCTTATATGTATGTGGTAACTATTAGAGGAGATAACAGCTGATGGGTTGGGGTGCCAGGTGTTGGACCTCCACCGATCTGATATTAATGACCCCCATTGGTCTAAATATTGATCTACCTTACACATAGGTCAATCATCAGTATGCAAGTCCAACAAGAAAGTCCATCACAAGCCCTTTCATATTTTTTTCACTAGCTTCTCTTTATGATACTGGAGAGATGTATGCAGCCAAATGGATAGGACACCTTTTGGTTTCGTTCAGGGGTAATGTAGCCCTAAGGTCAAATCTAGTGTGTAAATCAGGAGCTTTTACGCCATGCACGCGAAACGTAGATCAGAAACATAATGCAAACCTAGCCTTATGCAAAATGATGTATTCACGCTGCACATTTATATTATTGCGACCACCTAAATGTATGTCGTTTGTAGATATATGTATATATCTAGGTGTTGTTTGGATATAATTTGTAATGCACACAGATCTAGGTTTATCCAAATGACAAAGAGCAAGATAACAAAAATAAATATACGTACAGGAAGACCATCATTTCCATTCAGTCCATCATTACCCTAAAGCAATAGAAAAGCAAAGCATTAATACAAAAGTGACTATATATCATCCTGAGTCACAATAAGGACACGGTCAAAAATATACTGTCACAATGTGTAAAAGTACGGACTTTCCACCTTTCTGCGTGTTTGGTTAAACACATATTCAAAGGAGTTGTCAAGGTTTAAAAAGTGTTTGTTTGTTTGGTTTTCCCACAAAAATGCTACTTTTATCCCTTAGTTGTATCTGAAAAGCTACAATACTAGGTGCAACCACGTCTGCCATATTTTTGTACATGTCTGAAAAAGACAAATACTCCCAGGACGGAGGTCAAACAGTTTCTAAAGTGACTCCATTGTGAATGGCTCCTTTGGGGATCTGTCAGGGTTTCCGTTGGAATCTTGCTTTTCTGAGAATTATTACAGAAGCTTTGACACAGTGCTAAGTGGCGAGCACCGTGTGTGTGCATCTCGCCTAAAGGTGACTAAAAGTCTAAATATGCAAATTGCCTCTTCAGAGAAAAAGAGGACTTAAACTCTATAGTGCCACCTGTTGGACCAGTATAAAAGTCTAAAGTGACTTACGTGTTCTCAGGACGTTCTCTATACTTGCTGTTATCACTACAAAGTAATTTACTAATCAAATAAGTTATCAAATAGTATAGTAGTGTATAATTATGTCCTTTATCATTTTCTTCATCCTTAATTTACCGGAAAAAAAATTATATTACTTGTTAAAATGCTTCCTGCAATTAATCCTTTCCCTGAAGTCAAAAACATTCTCTCACCTTTGGTCCTTTAATGTCACCCTGAGCAAAGGAAGGCTCTCCCTTCTGGCCTTTCGGACCTGGATATCCCTAAGATACATGGAAGCATACAATATGTTTAGATATAAAAAGGTTCTAAAATATTTCAGGATTGTAAAAAAAAAAAAACAACAAAATCTTACTGTTGATCCTGGACTTCCTTGAAATCCTGGAGATCCAGAAAATCCGTCCTCTCCTCTGGTACCATTGCAGCCATCTAGTCCAGGCAGACCTCTGTGACCAGGCTGTCCACCATGACCCTTAAAAGTTAAAATAAAGAACAATATATTTATAATTGTAAATATACCTAAACCTTCTAGCTAGTAGCTGGCTGAATGCTTTTTATGCTGACAACCATCCCTCTTGACTGTATTGTGTGGCCGGAGTAAAGAGCCTCTATACATCATTGGCCAGATGATCATTTTGATGGCAGCTATCTCTCCCAAATTCCTCATGCACATGAACTCCCTCATACACAGAAGAGGGAGCAGATAAAGCCACTGCCAGACAGCACACTAGTCTAATGTGTTACGGAGCCTTAACCCCTTAATGAATGGCGCTTTTTTCGGTTCTACGTTTTCGTTTTCACTCTCCTCCTTCCCAGAGCCATAACTTTTATTTTTCTGTCAATTTGGCCATGTGAGGGCTTATTTTTTGTGGGACGAGTTGTACTCTTGAGCGACACCATTGGTTTTACCATGTCGTGTACTAGAAAACGGGAAAAAAATTCCAAGTGCGGTGAAATTGCAAAAAAAGGGCAATCCTAAACTTGTTTTTGTGTTTGGCTTTTTTGCTAGATTCACTAAATGCTAAAACTGACCTGCCATTATGATTCTCCAGGTCATTACGAGTTCATAGACACTAAAAATGTCTAGGTTACTTTTTATCTAAGTGGTGAAAAAAAAATAAATAAAAAGAATTGCGCAATTTTCCGATACCCGTAGCGTCTCCATTTTTCATGATCTTGGGTTGGGTGAGTGCTTATTTTTTGCATGCCAAGCTGATGTCTTTAATGATACCATTTTATTGCAGATACATTCTTTTGATCGACCATTATTGCATTTTAATGCAATGTCGCGGCGACCAAAAAAACGTAATTTTGGCGTTTCAAATTTTTTTCTCGCTACGCAGTTTACCGATCAGGTTAATCCTTTTTTTTATTGATAGATCGGGCGATACTGAACGCGGCAATACCAAATATGTGTATGTTTGATTTTATTTTTATTGTTTTATTTTGAATGGGGCGAAAGGGGGAGAATTTAACTTTTATATTTTTTTTAAATTTATTTCATACTTTTTTAAACATTTTTTTTTTTAACTTTTGCCATGCTTCAATAGCCTCCATGGGAGGCTAGAAACTGGCATAGCCTGATCGGCTCTGCTACATAGCAGCGATCATTAGATCGCTCCTATGTAGCTTAATTACAGGCTTGCTATGAGCGCCGACCACAGCTGACATGTCCTGACTTTGATGCGGGCTCACCGCCCGAGCCCGCATCAAAGCGGGGGTTCTGCCATCGGACGTACTATTCTAACCGATGGCAGAAAGGGAATGTGTTATCAGAAAATTACTTTTTGTTTAAAATCAGGTTTTGCTTTACATATATTGTTTTAGAAAATGCCAATTTTCCTTTTCAATAACATGATCTTTCTTAAAAAAAAATAAATAAATGAGTATTCTGGCAATTTTCATACTGGACCTCCCGGCTATTTTAAATTCATACTTGCTGTCAGATGAGGACTAGTTTTCAGGAGACTCGTTATCAGTAGAGGCAGGACTGCATTGACAGGTAACACCTCTATACACAGACAATAATACAGGATCCACCAATCACAATAGACAATGCCATCGATGACCCAGACCCCCCCCCCCCCCCCTGCACAATGACTTTTGCATACGCCATTTTCTGTTTTGGCACTTTCATTTTTTCCACCCCCTATTCCAAGAGCCATAATTTTTTTACTTTTCTGTTCACATAACCATAAGAGGGCTTGTTTTTGCGGGACAAGTTGTACTTTTGAAAGACACCATTCATCGTATCATGTGATGCACTGGAAAGCTGAAAAAAATTCCAAGTGAGTTGAAATGTAAAAAAAAGTGCAATTCCAAAATTGTTATTGTGTTTTTTTCCATTTACCATTTTCACTATATGGTAAAAAAGATTTGAGAATATGATTCCCCATGTCAGTATTAGTACGAAGACACCAAACATGAAGAGGTTTTTATAATTTTATTTAAGTGGTGAAAAAAATCAGAAATTTGTAAGGAAAACTTTTTCTTGCTTATGTCGCCATTTTCCGAGACCCATACCCATTTTTTGTGATCCGGGGCTGGACGAAGGCTTATCTTTTGTGTGACGCTTTTACTGATACCATTTTGGGATAGATACAATGTTTAGATCTCCTCTTATTGCATTTTATTTCAATGTTGCGGCAGACAAACCCCCCCCCCCTCCCCCGTAATTCTGAGGTTTTGATTTTTTGTTTCTCGTTACACTGTTTACCGACTGGATTAATTTATTTTATATTTTGATAGATCGGACATTTTTGAAAGCAGAGATACAAAATGTGTATATTTTTAAATGTTTCATTTTATAATAGGGCAAAAGGGGGGTGATTTGAAGTTTAATTTTTTTTTTCAGATTTTTAAAGCCTTTTTCCCCTCACTTTTTACTACCATCAATAGTCTCCTTAGGGGCCTTGAAGCTGCGATCACCCGATTGTTTGTGCTATACATAGCAGAGCATCAGCTCCATCCTAATATCCATACTAGAGAGAGGAAATACATTTTAAATATTGCCATTTTGGAATGGTCAAAATGCCGGAAAGCTAGAATAACATGGCACAACTTACAGGAATCCCATTAGCACCCTGGAAACCAGGAACTCCCATAGGACCCTGTGGTAAAAAAAAGTAATATTAGCAAGAATGAGGGGAATACAAAATACAGAAAAGAGCATCAAAACTCATCTAGAATATACAGTAGTAAACACATCAATAAATCCAAAAATGTGTTTAGAAACATTCTAAATCAGTGAGAGATTCTACAAAACCAGGAGATTGCAATACTTATTCTAACACTAAAACACATTCTTACATGGCTGTGTAGCTGCATTGTCTGCCTCCACTGTCAGGTGCTGCAACCTGTCTAGGAGGGCAGCACTGACAGCGGAGGGGGCAGCACTGCCCGTAAAAAAGAACATACCCACAGAGAAGCTTAGCGAAGCCTTTCTCCTGTTTGAGACATGTAATGACACACAGCCTTGCTCTCTTCACTGATCGTTGCACCTACTGTATAGAGTAGATCACAGCTATGTGTCATTACAAACAACTCTTGTACCATTGATCTCATTGCCGTGTCAGTTGTATTGTACTCCCCCGATACTGATAATCTGCAGAGCATAGATGAGTGTCATTACAAATAACTCCAAGTTTTATGTCTGCAGTGACATAAAACTTGGGAGTTATTTGTAATGACACTCATCTATGCTCTGCAGAAATCACAAAGGAGAACAGGGCTGACTATCATTACATCATGCACAGCTGATGCCTAATATAAGCTTCTCTGGGGGCGTGTTCTTTTTTTTTTTCACCTGCATAACAACTCGTGCTTATGATTGGGCAATGTCATACAGGGAAAAAAGTACACGCCCCAAACAGACATACCTCTGCTATCACCCCATTGGGTTAGTGAAAATTAGCATCTAAACTTTACAAGCTAATATTTTCGTATTGGAGGTGAGAAACAAAAACCCCTCTCTTTTAGCCAACTGTGCACTCATTATATAATGATGTGGCCAGTTAAACATGCTAAAACTCTTAAAGAGATGAAATATTTCTATGTGTGATCCATATTAATTTTCAAAAGCAATTTATCTTAGCTGTTTTTCAAACAAAATTCAAGACTGCTTGCTGCGCGTGCTAATGTGAGCAGCCTGTGGCCTAAACATACTATAGTGGTCTGCAGCGTCTCCAGACTTGTCTCTCAATGAGCACATCTGACATGTCATTGCATGGAAATTGTATAGGGAGCTGCCAGCAGCAGATCTTGATGATTTGCTCAAATGCATTCAGAGCAGGAGAACATTCTTCCGACAACCATTAATAACTTCATTAATAGCATGACAACAATCTTATCAGTAGTAACTGACATCTCCTATCTCTGTCTTATATCTCAATGTAAGAATCTGTACTCACTAAATACAGATTTTCCTATGAACTGAGAATTTAGTAAATTAAAGATCATTCCTGGCGGAGAAAGAGGCAGAGTTCACTGATAAGATCTATTACAAAGTTTCTTATTGTCATATTGATTTATGAAACAAAAATTAAAATGATGGGAACTCTTTAACCTCTGATGGTTATGAGCAGTTATTTCTGCAAACAGATGGCATGATTGACTGGGGCACTCAGCAGCATTATTAATTTTTAAAGGTGGTAAGTGGGCAGTAATACGGCACTTTTTAAATGGTCACTTGAAGGATTTTTACTTTTTTTTGTGGGCATTGTTACTTTAAAGTGACACTCAGGGGCCGTCATTACTTGAAAGGGGCACCTGGAACACCATACCCATCAAAGCAGCATACAGGGGGTCTTATCACTTTGTAGGTAGCACAACGGGGGCAATATTACTTTCTATGGGAAATTATTATTCTCTGAAACACTCTCTATGTGGCACGCTCTCTGTGCAGCATTTAGAGAGGGGAAGGGGGTAATCGTAGTGACACCATTAGTCGCTATACTGTATGTAACGTTATTATAATCACTGACATGGTTAGCAGGACTGTTGTGGAGTGACATCAGTCTTTTTAATAGTGTGGTATTTATTTATTTAGAAACAGTTTCGTGTATGGTGATATTTTTGGTAATACGGGTAAAATACTGTGTCCTGTTTTGTAGAAGTATGGTGATATTTATACACTGTAGCGGTAACGATACTGGTCATGGTATAGCAGTATTATTTGGGCCTTGTGTAGTGGTAATTTTGGTAATATATGAGTATTGTACAATAATAATTGAAGCGGTAAACATGCTCTAAACACTAGATGTCAACCATTTTTTATCATGTGGACCACGTGAAATTAAAGTACATGAAAGTTAAAAGGTGAAAACCAAGCCTACAGTCACACAAGAACGTACATATATCTGGTTGGGACCAATAGTAAAGATGAATTTTGAGGTCGTCTTTTTGGTAATGACTAATGCTAACACACTCCTCCCCATCTGGGACAGAAGGTTTGCCTGGGAAAATTCTACACTCTTATTTGCTGATGTTACCTTGTCCATGAAGAGGGAAACCTTCTGTATGTTTGTAACTCCTAGTAGAGGACAGAGCGAGGACTCTTATCTACAGAAGTTCCATAGGTGTCATAATGTGCGCCCGTGCACTTTATACATTATTTCAGAATGAACATGAGCGAAATGTATCATTAACCAGACCTGGTCTCCTTTTGGTCCTGATGGTCCTGGTGATCCTTGAAATCCTCTTTCACCTTTAGGTCCGGAAACACCAGCTGGTCCAGAAAATCCTGGAGGCCCCATTGGACCTTGTGGCCCAAGCAGACCAGGGCGACCCTAGTCAGAAAGACATAATATATCCATTAAATAATTTAAAAATATCAAGAATTAAAAGAAAAAAATCTTACAAATAGTATATTATAGCAGATTATATAAAGTGACATGAAATACACTAATATAGATAGTAGAGGCGACAATGCAAACATGAGATCTAAATCACCAATGCAAACAGCTGTGAACTTGATGAAAAATCAAGAAACTTGACAAGAAAAAAAATGGATCTCTTTCATAACACAGAACCATGGTAAGCAGGGCTGTAGAGTCAGTAAAGGTACCGTCACACTAGACGATATCGCTAGCGATCCGTGACGTTGCAGCGTCCTCGCTAGCGATATCGTCCAGTGTGACAGGCAGCAGCGATCAGGCCCCTGCTGTGCTGTCGCTGGTCGGGGAAGAAAGTCCAGAACTTTATTTGGTCGTTGGACTCCCCGTAGACATCGCTGAATCGGCGTGTGTGACACCGATTCAGCGATGTCTTCACTGGTAACCAGGGTAAACATCGGGTAACTAAGCGCAGGGCCGCGCTTAGTAACCCGATGTTTACCCTGGTTACCTTCCTAAAAGTAAAAAAAACAAACACTACATACTTACCTACAGCCGTCTGTCCTCCAGCGCTGTGCTCTGCACTCCTCCTGTACTGGCTGTGAGCGTCGGTCAGCCGGAAAGCAGAGCGGTGACGTCACCGCTCTGCTTTCCGGCCGCTGTGCTCACACAGACAGTACAGGAGGAGTGCAGAGCACAGCGCTGGAGGACAGACGGCTGTAGGTAAGTATGTAGTGTTTGTTTTTTTTACTTTTAGGATGGTAACCAGGGTAAACATCGGGTTACTAAGCGCGGCCCTGCGCTTAGTTACCCGATGTTTAATCTGGTTACCGGCATCGTTGGTCGCTGGAGAGCGGTCTGTGTGACAGCTCTCCAGCGACCAAACAGCGACGCTGCAGCGATCCGGATCGTTGTTGGTATCGCTGCAGCGTCGCTAAGTGTGACGGTACCTTAAGCCAAAGCTCTGACTCAAGACTCTTCAATTTCCCTGACTCCCACCTCCACGACTCTGACTCCATAGCACTGCCTCACTACTGAGCATGTACGTAAAGTGCAGCACCGATTCATCTCAACTCTGACACCACAATCCTGCCTCACTACTGAGCCTGTACATAAAGTACAGCACAGATTCATCTCAACTCTGACACCACAACCCTGCCTCACTACTGAGCCTGTACATAAAGTACAGCACAGATTCATCTCAACTATGACACCACAACCCTGCCTCACTACTGAGTATGTGAGTAAAGTGCAGCACAGATTCATCTCAACTATGACACCACAACCCTGCCTCACTACTGAGTATGTGAGTAAAGTCCAGCACAGATTCATCTCAACTATGACACCACAACCCTGCCTCACTACTGAGCCTGTACATAAAGTGCAGCACAGATTCATCTCAACTCGGACACCACAACCCTGCCTCACTACTGAGTATGTGAGTAAAGTGCAGCACAGATTCATCTCAACTATGACACCACAACCCTGCCTCACTACTGAGTATGTGAGTAAAGTGCAGCACAGATTCATCTCAACTATGACACCACAACCCTGCCTCACTACTGAGTATGTGAGTAAAGTGCAGCACAGATTCATCTCAACTATGACACCACAACCCTGCCTCACTACTGAGTATGTGAGTAAAGTGCAGCACAGATTCATCTCAACTATGACACCACAACCCTGCCTCACTACTGAGTATGTGAGTAAAGTGCAGCACAGATTCATCTCAACTATGACACCACAACCCTGCCTCACTACTGAGTATGTGAGTAAAGTGCAGCACAGATTCATCTCAACTATGACACCACAACCCTGCCTCACTACTGAGTATGTGAGTAAAGTGCAGCACAGATTCATCTCAACTATGACACCACAACCCTGCCTCACTACTGAGTATGTGAGTAAAGTGCAGCACAGATTCATCTCAACTATGACACCACAACCCTGCCTCACTACCGAGTATGTGAGTAAAGTGCAGCACAGATTCATCTCAACTATGACACCACAACCCTGCCTCAATAATTAGTATGTGAGTAAAGTGCAGCACAGATTCATCTCAACTGATTTTTTTCATAAGAATTTGGGAAAGTTATAAAATGTCCTATAAATGTCTGTTCTGATCAGGAACAGAACAGACATTTCTAGGACAATTTATAACTTTCCCAAATTCTTATGAAAACATTTATCCTGCATTGTACTACTGTACACAATTTATTATATATTTTAGGAGTCATAATCGGTCCATTTTATATAGACTCCAACTCCACCAAAATGGACACCGGCTCTGACTCAGTTAAAAAGTCTATCTAGTTCAATCTATTCCTTTGCAATGCAGATTTACAGTAAGACAACAGAAAAAAAAATGCAGCAGCAAATTTTCCTCATTTTAAAAATCCTTTCCAGCATTTCCTTTCATAAAAATAGGTTATCCTCCACAGGACATCAAAATGCCTCATATCAGCCTTACCGGAGACCCTCCAAAAGGAGAAGAGGCACGCTGCTCTGTGCGAACGATGGACAAGAACCACAGAAAAGCTAATTGTAGAGATCCTTTTGGAGGAGCCTCTTGTTTTCCTGGTGTGTGATAGCTTTCTTTCTTTCAGAGTACAGCACCTCTTTTTTTGCACATTCTTACCCATGGGACACTCCCTGTAAATAAATCTCCTTATACTGCTGAGTATCTTCAATAACAGTCAGTTCCCATTCCCCATCATTGAACATTTTTCATTTGCATTTTAAAGGAACAATCCAGTAAAAACTGAAACACTGGGAAGATTTATTTATGCTGGTGTTTTATTTGTCATCCTAATAAAAAGATCATGCGTAATTGCACGAAATTCACTATATTCAAAAGGCACATTTTGGTGGATTTTTAGACTATCCTAAGATCAGAAAAATAAATCTACACTTCCGATGAGCAGGCTTAGATTTGCAACAAAATTTGTTGATGTGTTTTGGCTTTACGCTTAATATAAACTGGTCTAAAACTTTTTATCCACTTCCTTTTCTCGTGAAAAAACACCCATTTTTGTACCTTTTGGCCAACGCTGGGTAAAACGTGATTGTTTTTTGCTTGTTTGCAGTTTATCAACCATAAAGACATATTGATTGGCATAGTGGCCGTTTACACAAAACTGTGGGGTATTTGTAACCAATGCTAGTTGCAAAGTTGTTAATTTATTTTATTTCAGATGCATTAGAGCAATAAAATAGAAAACTCAAAGCAAAGGCAGGCAAAGCCTTTGGGACAACAAACTAACCTAATTTTTCAGCAGTATAATGAAGAGTTAATCCAACCCCAACTAAGGTATAGAAGTATCTGTGCAGAATGAATCTAAAACGATTAGGTTAATCTCTTATGAAATCCTTCAATTTGTATACATTTGAGATTAGTACTGTATCTGTAAATATTTGTGTGTACAAAGGAAGTTTATTCCTCGCCTGTTGTCTGCCTTTTGTCTCTGACTGACAGGTTACCAAAAACTATGTGAGCTGTCAGTAAGATTCAGGACACAGGCAGAGGACAAGGAATAAAGAGAGAGGCAGGAGAGCATGGTCCAACCGCAAGGTGATAACAGGTTCCCTTTAAAGACTTAGGGTACCGTCACACAGTGAAATTTTGATCGCTACGACGGCACGATTCGTGACGTTCGAGCGATATATCCGTGACGTTCGAGCGATATCGCAATGTCTGACACGCTCCTGCGATCAGGAACCCCGCTGAGAATCGTACGTCGTAGCAGATCGTTTGAAACTTTCTTTCGTCGTCTAGTGTCCCGCTGTGACGGCATGATCGCATGGTGTAACATATATCGTATACGATGTGCGCATAGTAACCAACGGCTTCTACATCGCACATACGTCATGAAATTATCGCTCCAGCGTCGTACATTGCAAAGTGTGACAGCAGTCTACGACGCTGGAGCGATATTGTTACGACGCTGGAGCGTCACGGATCGTACCGTTGTAGCGATCAAAATTTCACTGTGTGACGGTACCCTTAGTCACAGTTCCCCAGCCTCCTCCCTTAGTGATAGTTGTGACTGATCAGCATTGTCATTCTGCAGACCTGCATGTGCCTCTGTGACATTCAGGTCTGACAGTGTACTTGCTCTAAAGTCTACACAGTTGTCATTAAATTTGCATATTGAAATAACAGTAACTAAACAAGCACAAGGCTCAATACATGGCTTGTAATTTTGCAGGACTGATAACAGCAGATCCACATCAGGAGCTGACAGAGAAGGGGAGGTGAGCAGAACTGTCTAACTGCGCTATAGAAATATTGTTGTTACTCTATATTTGGCTTGGAGAAGGCCCTTTGTCAGCCGAAACGTTGCATTCTGTCTTGGTAGGTATTTTGGAAAATACAGAAGCATTAGCAATCACTCCAGTGACTTCATTTGTACTCATTTGTACTCTATAGAAATTAAGAGCTGACCTCCTTGTATAACAGCAGAAACAGACTTATCATGCTACTTACCACTCAGCAGGTAAATTAGTGAACATGAAGGCACGGGAGATGATTGGAAGTACAGTGTCGGGCTATGAATGGAGAAGCTAAGGAAGATGATAGCTGTACACATCTTCTGAAAAAGCATATGTAAAAAGTGTGTTCTATGTACAGTCGTGTATGTGATGTGACTCTAATGAGCATACATTATAAAAAATATATGGTGTGAAAGTAATGAGGTGTATGTAATAAGGATATATTCTACAGTATGTGTGTGAAAAGTACATAAAGTAAAAAAAATAATATATATATATATATATATATATATATATATACAGTGGGGCAAAAAAGTATTTAGTCAGTCAGCAATAGTGCAAGTTCCACCACTTAAAAAGATGAGAGGCGTCTGTAATTTACATCATAGGTAGACCTCAACTATGGGAGACAAACTGAGAAAAAAAAATCCAGAAAATCACATTGTCTGTTTTTTTATCATTTTATTTGCATATTATGGTGGAAAATAAGTATTTGGTCAGAAACAAAATTTCATCTCAATACTTTGTAATATATCCTTTGTTGGCAATGACAGAGGTCAAACGTTTTCTGTAAGTCTTCACAAGGTTGCCACACACTGTTGTTGGTATGTTGGCCCATTCCTCCATGCAGATCTCCTCTAGAGCAGTGATGTTTTTGGCTTTTCGCTTGGCAACACGGACTTTCAACTCCCTCCAAAGGTTTTCTATAGGGTTGAGATCTGGAGACTGGCTAGGCCACTCCAGGACCTTGAAATGCTTCTTACGAAGCCACTCCTTCGTTGCCCTGGCGGTGTGCTTTGGATCATTGTCATGTTGAAAGACCCAGCCATGTTTCATCTTCAATGCCCTTGCTGATGGAAGGAGGTTTGCACTCAAAATCTCACGATACATGGCCCCATTCATTCTTTCATGTACCCGGATCAGTCGTCCTGGTCCCTTTGCAGAGAAACAGCCCCAAAGCATGATGTTTCCACCACCATGCTTTACAGTAGGTATGGTGTTTGATGGATGCAACTCAGTATTCTTTTTCCTCCAAACACGACAAGTTGTGTTTCTACCAAACAGTTCCAGTTTGGTTTCATCAGACCATAGGACATTCTCCCAAAACTCCTCTGGATCATCCAAATGCTCTCTAGCAAACTTCAGACGGGTCCGGACATGTACTGGCTTAAGCAGTGGGACACATCTGGCACTGCAGGATCTGAGTCCATGGTGGCGTAGTGTGTTACTTATGGTAGGCCTTGTTACATTGGTCCCAGCTCTCTGCAGTTCATTCACTAGGTCCCCCCGCGTGGTTCTGGGATTTTTGCTCACCGTTCTTGTGATCATTCTGACCCCACGGGGTGGGATTTTGCGTGGAGCCCCAGATCGAGGGAGATTATCAGTGGTCTTGTATGTCTTCCATTTTCTAATTATTGCTCCCACTGTTGATTTCTTCACTCCAAGCTGGTTGGCTATTGCAGATTCAGTCTTCCCAGCCTGGTGCAGGGCTACAATTTTGTTTCTGGTGTCCTTTGACAGCTCTTTGGTCTTCACCATAGTGGAGTTTGGAGTCAGACTGTTTGAGGGTGTGCACAGGTGTCTCTTTATACTGATAACAAGTTTAAACAGGTGCCATTACTACAGGTAATGAGTGGAGGAAAGAGGAGACTCTTAAAGAAGAAGTTACAGGTCTGTGAGAGCCAGAAATCTTGATTGTTTGTTTCTGACCAAATACTTATTTTCCACCATAAAATGCAAATAAAATGATTAAAAAACAGACAATGTGATTTTCTGGATTTTTTTTTCTCAGTTTGTCTCCCATAGTTGAGGTCTACCTATGATGTAAATTACAGACGCCTCTCATCTTTTTAAGTGGTGGAACTTGCACTATTGCTGACTGACTAAATACTTTTTTGCCCCACTGTATATACAGTATACAGGTCCTTCTCAAAAAATTAGCATATAGTGTTAAATTTCATTATTTACCATAATGTAATGATTACAATTAAACTTTCATATATTATAGATTCATTATCCACCAACTGAAATTTGTCAGGTCTTTTATTGTTTTAATACTGATGATTTTGGCATACAACTCCTGATAACCCCAAAAACCTGTCTCAATAAATTAGCATATTTCACCCATCCAATCAAATAAAAGTGTTTTTTAATAACAAACAAAAAAAACAACAAATAATAATGTTCAGTTATGCACTCAATACTTGGTCGGGAATCCTTTGGCAGAAATGACTGCTTCAATGCGGCGTGGCATGGAGGCAATCAGCCTGTGACACTGCTGAGATGTTATGGAGGCCCAGGATGCTTCAATAGCGGCCTTAAGCTCATCCAGAGTGTTGGGTCTTGCGTCTCTCAACTTTCTCTTCACAATATCCCACAGATTCTCTATGGGGTTCAGGTCAGGAGAGTTGGCAGGCCAATTGAGCACAGTAATACCATGGTCAGTAAACCATTTACCAGTGGTTTTGGCACTGTGAGCAGGTGCCAGGTCGTGCTGAAAAATGAAATCTTCATCTCCATAAAGCATTTCAGCCGATGGAAGCATGAAGTGCTCCAAAATCTCCTGATAGCTAGCTGCATTGACCCTGCCCTTGATGAAACACAGTGGACCAACACCAGCAGCTGACATGGCACCCCACACCATCACTGACTGTGGGTACTTGACACTGGACTTCAGGCATTTTGGCATTTCCTTCTCCCCAGTCTTCCTCCAGACTCTGGCACCTTGATTTCCGAATGACATGCAAAATTTGCTTTCATCAGAAAAAAGTACTTGGGACCACTTAGCAACAGTCCAGTGCTGCTTCTCTGTAGCTCAAAAGTGGCTTTACCTGGGGAATGCGGCACCTGTAGCCCATTTCCTGCACACGCCTGTGCACGGTGGCTCTGGATGTTTCCACACCAGACTCAGTCCACTGCTTCCTCAGGTTCCCCAAGGTCTGGAATCGGTCCTTCTCCACAATCTTCCTCAGGGTCCGGTCTCCTCTTCTCGTTGTACAGCGTTTTCTGCCACATTGTTTCCTTCCAACAGACTTACCATTGAGGTGCCTTGATACAGCACTCTGGGAACAGCCTATTTGTTGAGAAATTTCTTTCTGGGTCTTACCCTCTTGCTTGAGGGTGTCAATGATGGCCTTCTTGACATCTGTCAGGTCGCTAGTCTTACCCATGATGGGGGTTTTGAGTAATGAACCAGGCAGGGAGTTTATAAAAGCCTCAGGTATCTTTTGCATGTGTTTAGAGTTAATTAGTTGATTCAGAAGATTAGGGTAATAGGTCGTTTAGAGAACCATTTCTTGATATGCTAATTTATTGAGACAGGTTTTTTGGGTTATCAGGAGTTGTATGCCAAAATCATCAGTATTAAAACAATAAAAGACCTGACAAATTTCATTTGGTGGATAATGAATCTATAATATATGAAAGTTTAATTGTAATCATTACATTATGGTAAATAATGAAATTTAACACTATATGCTAATTTTTTGAGAAGGACCTGTATATATATATACACACACACAAAAATAATTTAAATATATATACACACACACACACACACACAATCCTCAGCATAAATGAGTATAACCCCCTTTGAAAGGTAAGATTTAAGTCAATATCTCACTCAACAAAAGAATAATTTCCAAAATTTTTAATTTTGACAAGACTGAGTTTCATAGAACATTTTCTAACCCATAAAATAAAAGTAAAATTAATTAACTTTCATTACAAAATCTTCAGTTTTACTCAAATTAATTGATGCAAAAATGAATATACCCCATATCAAAAACAACATCTTGTATTTTTTATGACCTCCATGATTTTTAAGAACAGCACCAAATCTTCTAGACATGGACGGAGCAAGTTTGTGACATACTGCAATAACGTTATTTTTCAATTCTCCATGAACGAACTGCTTTAGAGCCTGGATGCTAGATGGAAAGTGACGCTCAACTTGTGTATTCAGAATTCTCCATGGGGGTTCGATTGGGTTCAGATCAAAATGCAACAGTGGCCTTAGATGTGTGTTTTGGATCATTGTCATCTTGGAAAAGTGCATGTCTACCAAGGGATGGTAGTATCTTCTATTTTAAAATAGAGCAGGACATCTGTGAATTCATGACACCATCAATGAAATGTAGCCCTTGACACTAGCAGTTCTCATCAGCCGCACATAAGGACACTGCCACCACCATGCTTCACTGCAGGCATTGTAGGCCAAGTATGTCTCCTAATCTACACCCAACCAAATCACCTATGGGGAATCTGGCTGGGACAAATGAGTACAGATAGGGCAATAACATGAGGAACAAATGTTGGTGATGATGATTGTAGTGATCACCTGTTTGTTTTTTTCACCTTGAAAAGAGCCAAATTGCATTAGTCTGGATGAAAAACCTTGCTTATACTCTCCAGATCTCATCCTTGTGTGAGCACAACACTGCAACACAGTCCATACATATGCGGGTGGCACGCGCTCTGTAGCAATACAACTCCAGACTCTTTCAGGACACCAATCCATTGGAGAATCCTCCCTCCAGTCTAGCTGAACCCAGACTGCCTCTACAACCCAGTTATTTAAACCCCAGACCATGTGACTCTTTCCATCATGTGACTGACCACATGATCATGACATCACACAGGTCCTGGCAGCTCTACAGGTGGAGATAAAGTGGACACTCTCCCTCCTGCTCTATGAAGATCCACATGAAGCCGGCCCATAATGCAATTTTAACTTAACCCTCACAACCTGTAGTGTCCTGGAGGAAAACACTCTTGTTTCATATCACTGGCGCCATTAAGTGCAATGACACATATGTCCCTTCTATTACATTACCAGTATATATATTATTTTTTTTGTGTACTCTTAATTTGAACAATTTATTTGAAACATAAAGTTATAGATTTTAAACCTGATGAATGCTGTACATTTGTTTGTTTTTTTTATCATACACGCATGTGTAATTTACATACATCCAAAAACACAAAAAATCCTACTGTCATTCCAGTTATTTATCAGCAGGGGGAGCTCATGGCTTGTTCAACATTAGGAATTCCTGGCTTTATGATGTCTGTGCATACTGGTGGACCCCACTGCCATTAGTACACTTGTAGGAACCTGCCAGGGTAAATTTTATTTGTTATTTCCTAGAAATGTGTCTATGACTGGAGAGCTAAACGCAGAGTGGCATGCAAAGATACTTCTATTGTGAAACGATACACCTGGCCCCATGCACACCCTGTGATGTCATGCAGGCTATAAAAGAGAGTTAAGCTAGCCTTTCTCCTAGACCCCAGTTAACGAATGTTCCCACTTAATTAATTCCCATAGTGACACGCCTGCAAACATAAATTTGCTTCTTCCTTTCCTGGATTAGTTTGCATTTCTATCACTTGAATATACCCATGGCACAATGTAAAGAATCTAACCCTACTCAATAGCGACTACTCATGCATATAAGCCTAGAATACTGGATCTGGTTGTATAGTTCCATTTCCATCCATGACTTATTTAATAGCGTGAAGGTCCTATTAGATTCCTGTTTCTTTTACATAAAACCTAATACATTACTTATTTTATAATATTCAGGGTATATTACGATACTTTTCTTAAAATGTACCTGTCAGGGGATACATGCTGCCCAAACTGTGTGGATCAGCCCTTCACTGTGCGATCACATCAATAATAACTGGAACTTCAACGGAGAGGCAGGAATGGACCTGGGGCAGGAGAATATTGATGTGCTTGGCTTTTTCTATGTCTACTACCCTACAATGAAAAAGGAATCTGAACAACTCCTTTACACTCACGACATGCCCCTTGATAGTACATGTAGTAGTACATGTTCATGGGCCACAGTGTTCACTGGTGGTGAGCGAATTCTCTAGCCTTACTTACCAGTTACAGGGTTATTCCTGTCTCATACATTTACAGATGATCCATTAGAGAGGTTATGACTGTATATTAGATGCAGGCCCCACCAATAGTCCCAGATCTATCTGGAGAATAAGGCGCCATCGTGCACAGCTTCAGTAGAGACATGGTCGGATTTCCTATACAAATTAACAGAAATTCTGAGCACCTCACAGCAGACACCAGCGCACATCAGAGCCCCGATCTGGAGACAGATGTGGGTCCCAACGGTGACTCTCACACCTACTATGGCATTTTGTGAGGATAAGTCACAAATGTATAAGTTGGAAATGCCCCTTTTATCAGACACCTATGTATCTCCCATGGGCACAGACTGCAAACAAACCTTTTGTGGAGTAACTGTGTTTCTGCTAAATGACAATTGTTGGTAGCAACTTTGTTTCTTTTCATTAAATAAATAAAAAACAATGTTTTAGGCTACTTTCACACATCAGGTTTTCGCTGTCAGGCTCAATCCGCCTAAATAAAAAAAAAAACGGATCCGGCGAATGTTGCCGCCACATCCGTTTTTTCCCCCATAGACTTGTATTAGAGCCGGATTACATTGCATTTCGTCCGTTTTTCACCGGATCCGGCAAATCTGACGTTTCCGGTTTCTGGAAAAAAATGTCCATAGCAACGTTTTTTGTCTCTGGCGAAAAAGCCGGAAGCAGCGGATGCGGCGCTTCCGGCTGTTTGCTAGAATGGAAGCCTATGGGAGTCGGAAGGTGCCAGATCCGTAAAATGATGGATTCCGGAGCCGGATTCCAGTTTTCTTAAACTGAGCGTGCTCCAAAGTATTTTTATCCAATAATCTAGATATGCTAGTTGCATCAGTTTTTCACAATCTGCGCCGGATCGGTTTTTCCAGCATTCGCTGGATTGTGCCTGATGCAAAAAACCTGGTGAAAGTAGCCTTAGCCAGTTTCTGTGGTGCCGTAATGTCTCCATCACACCACTACCACCTGTGTGTATCTACCCAGAACATATCTGGTTTAGTAAACAAATTAACAGATTTCTAGTTCTATTTGCACAATATTACATTGCTTCTAGAACAATCTTGGGAGTATTAAATTGCCAATAATACAACCTCCTTTTTTACCAGTCATTTTAGCTTCTGCATTATTAAGTGCCCTTTTATTAAGAATTTGGCTCCCACCATCAAACTTTAAATAGGCAGATATCAAAGACCGTATAAGGCTGCAGTGTTCTGCGAGAGGGCAGAGGTTGGCAACTGCTTATTACTATGTTCTGGGAAGAAACTGGATGGAGAAAAAGGAAACTTAGACATAAAAAGGGCAATCAAGAAGTCTGTCAATTGCACTGCCCATTTTGCGTAGCATATGGATTCCAAGTGATGTGGCATTGTGGACTATATACATTGATAGGCGCTTATTATAATGCGTAAATGAACCTGAAGTATCATATATATATAGGAACTTAACAACTAGGTACGGTACTTTGTTTTTACTGATAGTAAAATCTGTTATGATCAACACTAGCGTATAAAAAATGTGGCCCATTCTCATCCAGAAAAGTTGGATGAGTGGAATCCGTATAGTGCAAAGCGAGTGTGCAATTATTTTCTTGGCTCACATCCTTATGCAAGGCTTCAGAAAAATGGCCGCCGCGATCTCCATTTGCGCACGCGCGACATTCCGCGGCCATTTTCCTGAAGCCCCGGGCAGCAGAGCACTCCATCTGCGCACGCGCGGCCTCAGGAAGATGGCCATCCCCACCGATAACCAGGAGAATAGCGCAGATCGCGCTCTTTTTCTTCACCTGCGCAGTGGATTCGGCAGTTGGGCATGCGCAAACCACTACGCCACCAACGGAAAGATGAGCAAGATCTGGGGGAAGAAACAGCAATGTCACCACGCCAATTCGACCAGACCAGCCTGATTGACAGGCGAAAACGGCGACTTTGGTAAGGTATTTCGGCAGCATAGGTGGGGAATCAGGGTACACAAAATACACTATTGTAACGCGCTGCTCAGGCCCTATTTAACGGTATTTTTATCTCAATCTAAAAAAACGGGGTGACAGGTTCCCTTTAAGGTCTGGAGAACGGGCGGGCCAGTCCATAGCTTCAATGCCTTCATCTTGCAGGAACTTCTGACACACTCCAGCCACATGAGGTCTGGCATTGTCCTGCATTAGCAGGAACCCAGGGCCAACCGCACCAGCATATGGTCTCACAAGGGGTCTGAGGATCTCATCTCGGTATCTATTGGCAGTCAGGCTACCTCTGTCGAGTACATGGAGGGCTGTGCGGCCCTCCAAAGAAATGCCGCCCCACACCATTACTGACCCACTGCCAAACCGGTCATATTGAAGGATGCTGCAGTCAGCAGATCGCTCTCCACGGCATCTCCAGACTCTGTCACGTCTGTCACATGTGCTCCATGTGAACCTGCTTTCATCTGTGAAGAGCACAGGGCGCCAGTGGCAAATTTGCCAATCCTGGTGTTCTATGGCAAATGCCAAGCGTCCTGCACGGTGTTGGGCTGTGAGCACAACCCTCATCTGTGGACGTCGGGCACTCAGACCATCCTCATGGAGTCCTCATGGAGTTCTAACCATTTGTGCACACACATTCACACTTGTGGCCTGCTGGAGGTCATTTTGCAGGGCTCAGGCAGTCCTCCTCCTTGCACAAAGGCTGAGGTAGCGGTCCTGCTGCTGGGTTGTTGCCCTCCTACGGCCCACTCCATGTCTCCTGGTGTACTGGCCTGTCTCCTGGTAGCGCCTCCAGTCTCTGGACACTACGCTGATAGACACAGCAAACCACCTTGCCACAGCTTGCATTGATGTGCCATCCTGGATGAGTTGCACTACCTGAGCCACTTGTGTGGGTTGTAGAGTCCGTCTCATGCTACCACGAGTGTGAAAGTACAACCAACATTCAAAAGTGACCAAAACATCAGCCAGAAAGCATTGGTACTGAGATGTGGTCTGTGGTCCCCACCTGCAAAACCACTCCTTTATTGAGTGTGTCTTGATAATTGCCAATAATTTCCATCTGTTGTCTATTCCATTTGCACAACAGCGTGTGAAATTGATTGTCAAACAGTGTTGCTTCCTAAGTGGACAGTTTGATTTCACAGAAGTTTGATTTACTTGGAGTTAGATTCTGTTGTTTAAGTGTTCCCTTTATTTTTTTGAGCAGTGTACTTTTGTGTGTGCGCTTTTTTCATTTTAGTACTGGGTTAGTATTGGTTGTTTTTTACAATTCACATCTGAAATCAACCCTAAACCAGATTACCCCGATTTTCAACGCACCAGGGCAATTGAGAAGAGCAGAGGCGAAATGCCAGATTTGGAGCATCTCATGTGATGCTCAACTTCTGGGGCGGCTGCAGGCTGGTATTTTTAGGCTGGTTCTCTCTGTAAACTTTGTGTGTTTGGCTGATGCAATTTCCTGGTTCCTTTGAGATACGTGTGTGAAAATCGAAAGCCATACAGATGGTCCGGGTGCCATCCTTTTTTTTCTCTCGCACGCATAGACTTGCATTGGCGAGTCTCATCCGATATATGTGGCCACTCGCAGCAAGCTGCAATTTTTTCCTGATACAGGTCAGAAATAATAGCATATCTCCACTGCCTCATTAAATTACATTGGTCCAAGTGCAATCCAATTTTTTAATTACATTGCACTCGGCGTATTTATACGCAGAAGTGAGCGAACCCTTAAAGACAATACCATTGATCACTTGTACTTATAGCATGTATTGGTTGGCTTCTTATTGCCTAAGACGAGGTGACTCTAGAGGACACAACAGAATTCACGCTCTCCTAGAAGAAAACAGAACAGACAGCCCAGACTAATTTTGTAAGCCAAGTGCAGCAATTTTCTAGCATTTTCCCAGTTGATTTAGGAATGAGAAAAGTTCAAATGAAGCATAAAAGGCTCCACAACACTTTTCAATGGGATGGTTGTTTGCTCCATTGGAAGAATGTAGGACAATTTCATGGGTGACCTCTTGTGGGGTTAGGGAAAGACAGGGTTATCACAGCTGCTGTCGTCAATGAGGGGGTCAGGAGGCCAGAGGAGAGTTTTATCTTCCCAGATCAGACACTGAAAAGACTTCACAGCACAGAAAAGATAAATGGCGGGTAGTTAAGATTGTAAAAAGCTTAGGAACCAATCAAAACGCCATCAACTGTTATACAAGTATCTATAAGCAATGAAAGTACCATGCCTTCCTAAATCACAGGAACCAGCTTTAAAGCCTGGAGTAAAGGTACCTTCACACATAACGATATTGTTAACGATATCGTTGCTTTTTGTGACGTAGCAACGATATCGTTAATGAAATCGCTATGTGTGACAGCGACCAACGATCAGGCCCCTGCTGGGAGATCGTTGGTCGCTGAATAAAGTCCAGAACTTTATTTCGTCGCTGGACTCCTGCTGACATCGCTGGATCGGCGTGTGTGACACTGATCCAGCGATGTCTTCACTGGTAACCAGGGTAAACATCGGGTAACTAAGCGCAGGGCCGCGCTTAGTAACCCGATGTTTACCCTGGTTACCATCCTAAAAGTAAAAATAAACAAACGCTACATACTTACCTACAGCCGTCTGTCCTCCAGCGCTGTGCTCTGCACTCCTCCTGTACTGGCTGTGAGCGTCGGTCAGCCGGAAAGCAGAGCGGTGACGTCACCGCTCTGCTTTCCGGCCGCTGTGCTCACACAGACAGTACAGGAGGAGTGCAGAGCACAGCGCTGGAGGACAGACGGCTGTAGGTAAGTATGTAGCGTTTGTTTTTTTTTACTTTTAGGATGGTAACCAGGGTAAACATCGGGTTACTAAGCGCGGCTCTGCGCTTAGTTACCCGATGTTTACCCTGGTTACCGGCATCGTTGGTCGCTGGAGAACTACAAATAGGAGAACTACAATGAAGGGGAAATAATATCATCTGGCTGGAAAGAGGAGTCTATCATAAATGTAACTCTATTTGCAAATTTGATAAGATATGGAGTCCTAGGTTGGATCCTCCACGACTGCCCACAAATCTTCTAATTGGAGATGGAATATTTACGATGTGATCCCTTAATTATTAGTCCTCTTTTTTCCTTCTTCTTCCCCCTTCTACAAATGTTATACTCTGCTATTCTAGAACTGCTCTGATAATGAAAATGCTCCTCTTTGCAATGTTGGGATTTGGGTTTAGGGTGGTGGGAATTGAAGGAGAGTTACGGTACTTTGTTTAATGTATTATACTACGGAATTATTATTTCATTCATGTTATTTGAAAGATAGAAAATTTCTATTTGGAGTTTTTCAATGAAAATGATTTGATTTTTTTTAAAAAAGAGGCACAGATGCACATGATGAGAACATAGTTTTATATAAGTCACTAATGCGTCCATGTTTAGAATACTGGGTGCAATTTCGGGCTCCAGTGTATAAAAAGGACATAGCTGAGGGTGCAGAGAAGAGCAACCAAAGTTATTAATGTAATAGGTAGACTGCAATATCAGGACAGGTTTGAAAAATGAAGGCTTAAGGGCGATCTTCTTACAACATACAAACATATGAAGGGATGGTGCAGAGACCTTTCTAATGTTCATTTTACACCTTGGCCTACAATGTTGACAAGGGGACATCCTCTACATCAAGAGGAAAGAAGGTTTAATCATAATCATAGACACAGATTCTTTACTGTAAGAGCAGTGAGACTATGGCACTCTCTCCCACATGATATGGTAATGGACGATTCACTACAAAAGTACAAGGGGGGCTTAGATGTCTTCTTTGATAAATACAATATTACAGATTATAGGCAGTAGATTCTGTGATGGGTCATTGATTCTCAGAACTAGTCTGATTGCTGTATGTGGAGTCGAGAAGGAATTTGTCCCCTTATATGAGGCAATTAGCATCCGCCTCATGGGTTTTTTTCCTCCTCTGGACCCAGATGGTACGCTATAGGTTTAACTCAATTAACTTATGTCTACCTTGAACCTAAAAGACTACGAAACTGTATTTTACACACCGTAATCAAATCACACAACTAAAGTCCTGTTTCCATGAATAAATACATATAAAATACTTGTTCTAAGATACAATGTAGTGTCCTATAACCATAGTAAACCATTTACTGTCCTGCTGCTATACCACAGGGCAGAGTGGATAGATACGGCATGGATGGATGGATGGATGGATAGATGGATAGTTGGCCTTTAATTACTAGTGTGTTCTCTGACTTCCTGGTTAATAACTAATAATTAATCCATCATCATGATGAATATTAGTTTATAATAATGACTATAAGTCAAATTATTTGCTAATTTCTATTCACACATCACCCATTGTCATTAAAATCGAAAGAGGTTTTGAAGCCTATAGCTAAGTGAATATCCCTGGACAGGCGTCTCCGGACGTTTAGGCATCATACCACCTTGAAATGTGTACAGGATAGAGCTAGGGTTGTACTTTATGTTATTTTCCACTATTTAAAGTTCCTTAAAAGTCTCCCACTGTGTAACATCTCTGGAGGGCTTATTATTCAGGAGGGTTTATGGAGGGCTACAGAATGATGGGGAGGAGTAATAGACAAATTGCTTCTCTTTTGTAGGACTAGCAATAAATTCATGTCCCTGCAGATTCGGTTACACATCACTTGCATGAGGCAGGTGAATCTGAGCAGTAAGAAGATCTGAATGCTGGAAAACAAGAGATGAAAAAATAATTTCCATCACAAAAGCCGAGCCCCAGACGCTTTCTATAGAGGTTCCTAAGTCACCTAAATTCATACTGTGACGCTTCAAAGAGGAGAAAGTTTGCCCTCCGAAATCACTTTTCATTCTCCATTACCACGGGCAAGCATGATAACAAAAACACCCTTCTACTTGATCTTCCCATATTGTGCTTTCTGTCGGGACATTAATGAAGCACGGAATTAGCGCGTCATGGCAGCAGCGCCCACAATAGGAAACTCTTGTTCCCAGACATAAATATTTATCAGTGATGAGAACGCTGTCATTTTCAGTGACGGCTTTTGTGCTCGTCTGGGTTTGGGATCTAAAATGGTTTGGAAGTTCACATTTTGTGCTGTGATGTGGCATAAAGCGAGACCACAAGTAAACCAAGACAAGATGGGGAATGTTCAGACGCTATGGTATTTCTGAGGATTTTCATTGTGAGCTTCACTGTTGGCATTACAAGGGGGAAAATCCACAGCAAAAGTGCAATAATATCAGTGGCAGTAGTGCACAGCACCTGAACCTACCCCGATAGCATGTGAGAGGTGACAGCCATGGTGGCTACAAAAGCCCAGCAGGTAAGGAGTCGACCTGAATGCTCGGGTTTGTCACATATAAAACATGAATTATGTTTTTACAGATTTTTTTTGTAGAAAACCTGTAGGGGAACAAAAGCGCACAACACCATCGGATGATACTCTTTTATCTGCAACTCAAGGGCTTTTCGGATTTAATCTTAAAGGGTTGATCAGATAAAGAAAAATTAGTATGCTTTCTGCAGGAAAAATGTGCTTGATTATCATCCTCATTTGGGGGCTGAGCAGTAATTCTGGATGCTGACCATGAACAATATTGGTGGTGTTTCAATTTTCTAATGATTGACAACTTCTTTAAAGAGAATCTGTCTCCAGGTTTTTCCTACCCACACTGTGCATAGGCAGAAAACTGGCAATCAGTAGTGCAAGTGGTGTTGTACAGAGATCATGAATATGGTGGACTACATGGCCGCAGGTTTACTAGTCCTCTAGTGATATAATCACTGTTTTATCAGCAGATTTTCCAAATGACATCAAGCAGCCCAGTAAATGACACATCGCTGGAATCAGGGTCTCTCTACATTATGCTGCTCTTAGATTAGGTGACAGATTCCCTTTAAGAGAAAAAAATAATATTTTTTATACTCTAGAGAACATAATGTATAAAACAGCTACAAATAATTATTCTTTAGCAAAAATAAAGTGCACTACTGACTCTCCTGACAGGTCTGACTTAAGGTACCTTCACACTGAGCAACTTTCCAATGAGAACGACCGCGATCCGTGACGTTGCAGCGTCCTGGATAGCGATCTCGTTGTGTTTGACACGCAGCAGCGATCAGGATCCTGCTGTGACATCGCTGGTCGGAGCTAGAAGTCCAGAACTTTATTTCGTTGTCAGGTCGGCGTGATTCGTCATGTTTGACAGCAAAAGCAACGATGCCTGCAATGTTTCTTCATTGAGCGAACAACCAGCGAGAACGATAAGTATGTCACTGGATCGCTCCTGCATTGTTCTGCTGTTGCCGGTGTTTGACGTCTCCTAGCGACCTAAACAGTGACGCTGCAGTGATCGGCATCGTTGTCTATATCGCTGCAGCGTCGCTTAATGTGACGGTACCTTAAGTAAACAGATTTATGCCCCATGTGTCTACGTCTGCATTGTACTGTTCCTCTGTTAGTACTCCTAGAAAGGAATGAACACATTGACAGATGGGTGTTACTATGTGGAGGTATGTCCCTACACAGCCTGACACTGCCCAATATGTGCTGTCAGCCCCGGACTATTTAGGACACACCCCCTTGACAAGGGCAACGGAAACACCCATTTGTCACCTTATTCATAGATTTTAGGAGGGAGCAGCATAGTTTAGGAAAGAATCCAGGTCCTGCAGAGATGCACCTGTTCCTTATAAGTAGTCCTAAAAAAAAAAACATTGGAGACTCAGGATTTGGGCGACGGATAGACAACTCCAGAAGTGAACTATTCACCTACGTGAATCTCAATTGGCTTAGAGCATCGAATAAACGATTAAGTCCAATGTCGCTTATCATCACTTAGATTGTGTGTTTAAGTCCAGGGACAGTATTACGCGGCTATGCTAACACTCCAAAAGGCCAAAATCATTTGTTGGTATAAACTACACTTCCAGTCTGCTTAATCTTTGATGGACAGACTCCATTGTCCCTCAAATCTCTCTTTAAACAATGCAACAAAGGCGTAAATGACTCTGTGGGCTGGCGAGTCTACCCATGGTGCTTTGTGTTTCCTGCCAATATATCCCTGGAATTCATGACCATGCAGATCACCAAATCACACAAAGGGCCAGGGATTAAGCCGGGCTCTTTGTATGGGAGAATCTGGGGTCTGGAGGAAGATTTCACCTGTCATGGTTTGTGTTCATTAGGCCTTGACAAGAGGCAGAAGGAAGCAGCGCTGCAGAAGATCACAAACGCTGGGGTGTGATAGTCACTGATCTGGACATGATAGCCTAATTCCAGCTGTCCTGGACACAAGTCCCAAATGCTTGAAGTTATCATCGAATGTCTGCACTTTCTCTGCAGCAGCTTAAGACATTACACTAGCCTAAGTGACTTCTTTCTTTATCATGACAGGAGAAAAAAGGGAGTGTTATGTGGAAGATACTGCGAGGGGCACTATGCAGCGAGCACAACCTGGTCCTGTATGTGCACAACTAATTCCTATTATCAAGGAGTGCTTCTAGTTCAGTGACTACATGTAATACCACTAAGAACCACTAGATGGAACTGGATGATAAAAGCTTATTATGGCAGCTAGTTCTCAATAATTTCAGCATGTGTTACATTATAGGGGCCAATTGTCTCTTCAGAGAGGAAGAGGACTAGAACTCTAGTGCCACCTACAGGAAGTAGCAATCCTAAAAGTCAATATCGACCCTCTGACAAGCTTGGCAAGTCCGGTTAAAGGGTTTATATTGGCTTTTAGGATTGCAACTTCCTGTAGGTGGCACTAGAGTTCTAGTCCTCTTCCTCTCTGAAGAGACAATTTGCATATTTCCCAGAGGAGCATTGCAAGGCTTAAGTCTCCTCACCTGGGCAAATCAGGCTTGATATGTCACTCTCTACAAGGATAAACGTTACCCCTTGGATCCCGATTAATCAGGCCTGCACATACAGTGCCTACAAGTAGTATTCAACCCCCTGCAGATTTAGCAGGTTTACACATTTGGAATTAACTTGGCATTGTGACATTTGGACTGTAGATCAGCCTGGAAGTGTGAAATGCACTGCAGCAAAAAAGAATATTTCTTTTTTTTAAATTGTGAAAAGTCTTTTCAGAGGGTCATTTATTATTCAACCCCTCAACCCACCAGAATTCTGTTTGGTTCCCCTAAAGTATTAAGAAGTAGTTCAGGCACAAAGAACAATGAGCTTCACATGTTTGGATTAATTATCTATTTTTCCAGCCTTTTCTGACTATTTAAGACCCTCCCCAAACTTGTGAACAGCACTCATACATGGTCAACATGGGAAAGACAAAGGAGCATTCCAAGGCCATCAGAGACAAGATCATGGAGGGTCACAAGGCTGGCAAGGGGTACAAAACCCTTTCCAAGGAGTTGGGCCTACCTGTCTCCACTGTTGGGAGCATCATCCGGAAGTGGAAGGCTTATGGAACTACTGTTAGCCTTCCACGGCCTGGACAGCCTTTGAAAGTTTCCTCCCGTGCCGAGGCCAGGCTTGTCCGAAGAGTCAAGGCTAACCCAAGGACAACAAGGAAGGAGCTCCGGGAAGATCTCATGGCAGTGGGGACATTGGTTTCAGTCAATACCATAAGTAACGTACTCCACCGCAATGGTCTCCGTTCTAGACGAGCCCGTAAGGTACCTTTACTTTCAAAGCGTCATGTCAAGGCTCGTCTACAGTTTGCTCATGATCACTTGGAGGACTCTGAGACTGACTGGTTCAAGGTTCTCTGGTCTGATGAGACCAAGATCGAGATCTTTGGTGCCAACCACACACGTGACGTTTGGAGACTGGATGGCACTGCATACGACCCCAAGAATACCATCCCTACAGTCAAACATGGTGGTGGCAGCATCATGCTGTGGGGCTGTTTCTCAGCCAAGGGGCCTGGCCATCTGGTCCGCATCCATGGGAAGATGGATAGCACGGCCTACCTGGAGATTTTGGCCAAGAACCTCCGCTCCTCCATCAAGGATCTTAAGATGGGTCGTCATTTCATCTTCCAACAAGACAACGACCCAAAGCACATAGCCAAGAAAACCAAGGCCTGGTTCAAGAGGCAAAAAATCAAGGTGTTGCAGTGGCCTAGTCAGTCTCCTGACCTTAACCCAATTGAAAACTTGTGGAAGGAGCTCAAGATTAAAGTCCACATGAGACACCCAAAGAACCTAGATAACTTGGAGAAGATCTGCATGGAGGAGTGGGCAAAGATAACTCCAGAGACCTGTGCTGGCCTTATCAGGTCTTATAAAAGACGATTATTAGCTGTAATTGCAAACAAAGGTTATTCCACAAAATATTAAACCTAGGGGTTGAATAATAATTGACCCACACTTTTATGTTTAAAATTTATAAAAATTTAACTGAGCAACAAAACTTTTTGGTTTGTAAGATTTATGCATCTGTTAATAAATCCTGCTCTTGTTTGAAGTTTGAAGGCTCTAACTTATTTGCATCTTATTAAACCTGCTAAATCTGCAGGGGGTTGAATACTACTTGTAGGCACTGTATAGCTCCACTGTAGTCCACTGCTTTTTACAGACATCTTCCCTGTCCTCATTGGGACTTACAATCACAATTTCCTATCAGTATGTCTTTGCAATGGGGGAGCAAACCAGACTAAACATGGGGAGAACATACAAACTCTTTGCAGATGTTGTCCTTGGAGGGATCTGAACCCAAGACCGCAGCGCTGCAAGGCTGCAGTACTAACCACTGAGCCACCATACTGGCCAAACATTTTGCTAGAAATACAGTCCCTCGATTCATGATTACTTTTGTGCTTGTCCTTCTTTTCTTGTCTAGTTTTGTGTGTTTTGTGCCTTTTCTTTGCACACATTTATTCTATTTGTGCCTTTCTTTAAAGACTATCTGCTCGCATGTTTTTTTTCCGCTTTGAGGGCGTAGGTTAGTGATTCCATATGTTTTCACCTGATTCATCAATTTAGACTTTTAAAAAGTCACAAAATGTACAGAGTAGACATGCCACATGATGTAGTTTGTGCAGTTTTGGTATAAATGTTGCCTTCCTTGTATATAATCATAGTACCCCAAAAACCCTTCAAAAACTCTATTTCATAACATTGATACTGTGCAAAAACTGAAGGTAAACAGTTGAGCTGGTGCCAACTTTTCTTTACTCAAAAACTTTTTGTGAAATTGAGTTTTGCACTTGGGGCGCTGAGCCGCACTTTGGGGCACGGCTTTCACACCTTCTGAGTACATTACTGCTTTCCATAGTTTAAAAAACAATACCCTGATAAAGCAGAACATTAGCTCCACAGTTGGGTGACATTTTAGTGCATAGCAGGAGACACTTGACTGTCTTTCCCTCTTCCACAAGAGCTTAGTAAGTGCTTACATTGTTATTACTGAAGAATCTACCATGTGAAAGAATGACTAGCTCCTGCACAATCTGCTCCATTGTGATCGGTAACACAGTTCATATTTCTTCAAGGTATTTTTGTAGGAACTGAACAAATCAGCACTTCAAAGTAAACCAATATACTCCAAACACTTCTTACCAAACACGAGGAATACAGAAAGGCGCCGACATCAGGGTAAAGATAATTCTTCTCTTAGTCCAACTATGCAAAACAGCAAGAGAGAAAAACCAGAATTCTAACAAAATTATACTAAATGGGAAGGTTGAGGATACATTGCGTTTGATTCCACCTGTTAAGCTATGTGTGCACACATTGAATATTTGAGAAGATTTTTCTGCAGCAAAAACCAGAATGTTGGCAGGAAAAGCGCTGCATAAAACACAAGCGCCTTTGATGCGCTTTTACTTGGGTTTTTTCCCATTCATTGGAATAAGTGAAAAACGGTGCAAAAACATTGAAGGGATCCGCAAGAAAAAAAAAATAAGCAGCATGTGCATGAGATTTCAGACTAAACAATCACTGTAAACAAAACGGAACTGAAAAAACTTTAGTAAAAACGAGGCGTGTGAACAAGCCTTTATAGTTTTTGAGCTATTCTAGGCTCACGTACATCCATTAAATCGAGTTAAGGTTTTTTTTAAGCCAGATGCAACTCATTGGAGCAGAGCGGATGGGAAAACTGATGCAAAAATGCCATCATGTATTTTTGCAATGTACTCCAAGGAACGAATAATAAAGCCTTATTCAGATGTCCATTTTCACATACGTGTTCTAAATTTTTCACGGACAGAGAACATAACCATTACTACCAAGTGATCTGAAAAAAAAAAAAAAAGATTTGACTATTTTCAGTCCAAATTATGGATCAAAATCATCTATACAAGTCTATGGGTTTGTGAAAATCATGGCTGGCACACGGATGCCATCCATGTGCAATCCAATCACTGTTAGTTTTTAAGATTGCAATGTATAGAACAGGGGTAGGGATCCTCCAGCCTGCATCCTGTTCTCCGGCCTCTGGCCAGGGATTGCAGAGGTGGGCTGAAGGTCGGCAAAACACTGGCACTTTATTGGTTTCTGACTCTGTATGCAATGATGTCTTACGTCCCGATGTGTGCCAGTGTCAGGACGTCCTTCATGTGCGGAGTCAGAGTAATCTGCACTCCAGTCACACTGACTGCAACAGTAGCGGCAGCCCCTGCCCCTCCTGTGACGTATATGCCCCAGAATCTCATGTGATGTATGTGCCCCCAGACCCTGCTATAATATATGTATTCCCCCAGCCCCACCTGTAATATATCTGCCCCCCAGCGTCTCATGTGATGTATGTGCCGCAGCCTCTCCTGTGATGTATATTCCCCGGCGTCTCCAGTGATATATATTCCATAATCCCATTCTTTAATGTGTATGCCCCCAGTGTCTCCTGTGATGTATATTCCATAAGCCTATTCTTTAATGTACAGTCATGGCCAAAAGTATTCACACCCCTGAAATTCTGTCAGATAATACTCAGTTTCTTCCTGAAAATGATTGCAACCACAAATTATTTGGTATTATTATCTTCATTTAATTTGTCTTAAGTGAAAAAAAACACAAAAAGAATTGTCCTAAATCCAAATTGGATATAATTCCACACCAAATATAAAAAAGGGGGTGGACAAAAGTATTGACACTGTTCAAAAATCATGTGATGCTTCTCTAATTTGTGTAATTAACAGCACCTGTAACTTACCTGTGGCATCAAAAGGTACCGTCACATTTAGCGATGCTGCAGCGATCTAGACAACGATCCCGATCGCTGCAGCGTCGCTGGAGAGCTGTCACACAGACAGCTCTCCAGCGACCAACGATGCCGCTCCCCGGGTAACCAGGGTAAACATCGGGTTACTAAGCGCAGGGCCGCACTTAGCAACCCGATGTTTACCCTCTGTTACCAGCGTAAACATAAAAAAAAAACAAAACTACATACTTACATTCCGGTGTCTGTCCCCCGGCGTTCTGCTTCTCTGCACTGACTGTGAGCGCCGGCCGGCCGTAAAGCACAGCGGTGACGTCACCGCTGTGCTCTGCTTTCCGGCTGGCCGGCGCTCACAGTGCAGAGAAGCACAGCGCCGGAGGACAGACACCGGAATGTAAGTATGTAGTGTCATCAAGAAGTTTAAAGCCCATGGCACTGTGGCTAACCTCCCTAGATGTGGACGGAAAATAAAAATTGACAAGAGATTTCAACGCAAGATTGTGCGGATGTTGGATAAAAACCTCGACTATCATCCAAACAAGTTCAAGCTGCCCTGCAGTCCGAAGGTACAACAGTGTCAAACCGTACTATCCGTCGGCGTCTGAATGAAAATGGACTGTATGGTAGGAGACCCAGGAAGACTCCACTTCTTACCCCGAGACATAAAAAAGCCAGGCTGGAGTTTGCCAAAACTTACCTGAAAAGGCCTACAACGTTTTGGAAGAATGTTCTCTGGTCAGATGAGACAAAAGTAGAGCTTTTTGGGCAAAGGCATCAAGATAGAGTTTACAGGAGAAAAAAAGATGCATTCAAAGAAAAGAACACGGTCCCTACAGTCAAACATGGCGGAGGTTCCCTGATGTTTTGGGGTTGCTTTGCTGCGTCTGGCACTGGACTGCTTGACCATGTGCATGGCATAATGAAGTCTGAAGACTACCAACAAATTTTGCAGCATAATGTAGGGCCCAGTGTGATAAAGCTGGGTCTCCCTCAGAGGTCATGGGTCTTTCAGCAGGACAATGACCCAAAACACACTTCAAAAAGCACTAGAAAATGGTTTGAGAGAAAGCACTGGAAACTTCTATGGTGGCCAGCAATGAGTCCAGACCTGAATCCCATAGAACACCTGTGGAGAGATCTAAAAATTGCAGTTTGGAGAAGGCACCCTTCAAATATCAGGGACCTGGAGCAGTTTGCCAAAGAAGAATGGTCTAAAATTCCAGCAGAGCATTGTAAGAAACTCATTGATGGTTACCTGAAGTGGTTGGTCGCAGTTATTTTGGCTAAAGGTTGTGCAACCAAGTATTAGGCTGAGGGTGCCAATACTTTTGTCTGGCCCATTTTTAGAGTTTTGTGTGAAATGATCAATGTTTTACTTTTTGCTTCATTCTCTTTTGTGTTTTTTCATTTAAGACAAATTAAATGAAGATAATAATACCAAATAATTTGTGTTTGCGATCATTTTCAGGAAGAAAATGAGTATTATCTGACAGAATTGCAGGGGTGTGAATACTTTTGGCCATGACTGTATATGCCCCGGTATCTCCTGTGATGTACAGTGCCTACAAGTAGTATTCAACCCCCTGCAGATTTAGCAGGTTTACACATTTGGAATTAACTTGGCATTGTGACATTTGGACTGTAGATCAGCCTGGAAGTGTGAAATGCACTGCAGCAAAAAAGAATGTTATTTCTTTGTTTATTTTTTTTTTAAATTGTGAAAAGTCTTTTCAGAGGGTCATTTATTATTCAACCCCTCAATCCACCAGAATTCTGTTTGGTTCCCCTAAAGTATTAAGAAGTAGTTCAGGCACAAAGAACAATGAGCTTCACATGTTTGGATTAATTATCTCTTTTTCCAGCCTTTTCTGACTATTTAAAACCCTCCCCAAACTTGTGAACAGCACTCAGACATGGTCAACATGGGAAAGACAAAGGAGCATTCCAAGGCCATCAGAGACAAGATCGTGGAGGGTCACAAGGCTGGCAAAGGGTACAAAACCCTTTCCAAGGAGTTGGGCCTACCTGTCTCCACTGTTGGGAGCATCATCCGGAAGTGGAAGGCTTATGGAACTACTTTTAGCCTTCCATGGCCTGGACAGCCTTTGAAAGTTTCCTCCCGTGCTGAGGCCAAGCTTGTCCGAAGAGTCAAGGCTAACCCAAGGACAACAAGGAAGGAGCTCCGGGAAGATCTCATGGCAGTGGGGACATTGGTTTCAGTCAATACCATAAGTAACGTACTCCACCGCAATGGTCTCCATTCCAGACGAGCCCGTAAGGAACCTTTACTTTCAAAGCGTCATGTCAAGGCTCGTCTACAGTTTGCTCATGATCACTTGGAGGACTCTGAGACTGACTGGTTCAAGGTTCTCTGGTCTGATGAGACCAAGATCGAGATCTTTGGTGCCAACCACACACGTGACATTTGGAGACTGGATGGCACTGCATACGACCCCAAGCATACCATCCCTACAGTCAAGCATGGTGGTGGCAGCATCATACTGTGGGGCTGTTTCTCAGCCAAGGGGCCTGGCCATCTGGTCTGCATCCATGGGAAGATGGATAGCACGGCCTACCTGGAGATTTTGGCCAAGAACCTCCGCTCCTCCATCAAGGATCTTAAGATGGGTCATCATTTCATCTTCCAACAAGACAACGACCCAAAGCACACAGCCAAGAAAACCAAGGCCTGGTTCAAGAGGCAAAATCAAGGTGTTGCAGTGGCCTAGTCAGTCTCCTGACCTTAACCCAATTGAAAACTTGTGGAAGGAGCTCAAGATTAAAGTCCACATGAGACACCCAAAGAACCTAGATAACTTGGAGAAGATCTGCATGGAGGAGTGGGCCAAGATAACTCCAGAGACCTGTGCCGGCCTGATCAGGTCTTATAAAAGACGATTATTAGCTGTAATTGCATATATTAAACCTAGGGGTTGAATAATAATTGACCCACACTTTTATGTTTAAAATTTATAAAAATTTAACTGAGCAACAAAACTTTTTGGTTTGTAAGATTTATGCATCTGTTAATAAATCCTGCTCTTGTTTGAAGTTTGAAGGCTCTAACTTATTTGCATCTTACTAAACCTGCTAAATCTGCAGGGGGTTGAATACTACTTGTAGGCACTGTATATGCCCCCAGTGTCTCCTGTGATGTATATGCCCCCAGTGTCTTATGTGATGTGTATGCCACCAACCCCTCCTATAATGTACATGCCCTGGTGTCTTCTGTGTTGTTTATCCTCTCAAGAGTTTCTTGTAATGTATATTGTCATGATCCCAATGGCAGGGGATCACCAAAGGACAAGCACAGATACAAACAAGCTCTAGGGCGATGGAACCTGAGCTGACCGCGACCCTGAACCTAACACACAAATAAAAGTAGCCGGGGAACGTGCCTACGATGATCCTAGACGTCTCGCTCCAGCCGAAGATCTAACTTCCCCTATTAGTAGAAACACAGACCTCTCTTGCCTCCAGAGAAATCCCCCACAGAAATAGCAGCCCCCCACATATAATGACGGTGAAATGAGAGGAAAGCACATACGCAGTATGAAAACAGTTTCAGCAAAATGAGGCCCGCTAAAGCTAGATAGCAGAGGATACAAAAGTGAACTGCGCGGTCAGCGAAAAACCCTTCAAAAAACCATCCTGAAATTACTTAAACTCATGTGCCAACTCATGGTACATGAGGAGCAATTTCAGCCCACTAGAGCAACCAGCAGCAAGAATCACATATCTGCAGGCTGGACTAAAAACCAAATAAAGCAAAACACCAAAACAGGAAAATCCAAACTTAGCTTGACCAGAAGGTTCTAGGAGCAGGGAGCAGAGGTAACAAGACACACTGGATACATTGATAACCGGCGAGGAAATGCCAGCAAAGCCAGGTTAAATAGGAAACTCCCATATGCTGATGGATCAGGTGGAACCCAGAAACCCAGGAAAGACAAGTCACCCAGTACCATCAGTAACCACCAGAGGGAGCCCAAAAACAGAACTCACAACAGTACCCCCCCTTGAGGAGGGGTCACCGAACCCTCACGAGAACCACCAGGGCGACCAGGATGAGCCCTATGAAAAGCGCGAACCAAATCATCAGCATGAACATCCGAGGCAACCACCCAAGAATTATCCTCCTGACCATAACCCTTCCACTTGACCAAATACTGGAGTTTCCGTCTGGAAACACGAGAATCCAAGATCTTCTCCACAACATACTCCAATTCTCCCTCCACCAGCACTGGAGCAGGAGGCTCAAGCGAAGGAACAACAGGTACCTCATACTTCCGCAACAACGACCAATGGAACACATTATGAATAGCAAACGATGCCGGGAGATCCAAACGAAACGACACAGGGTTAAGAATTTCCAAGATCCTATAGGGACCAATGAACCGAGGCTTGAACTTAGGAGAAGAGACCTTCATAGGAACAAAACGAGAAGACAACCACACCAAGTCACCAACAAGAAGTCGAGGACCCACGCGGCGACGGCGATTAGCAAACTGCTGAGCCTTCTCCTGGGACAACTTCAAATTGTCCACCACATGACTCCAAATCCGGTGCAACCTATCCACCACCATGTCCACTCCAGGACAATCAGAAGGTTCCACCTGACCAAAGGAAAAACGAGGATGAAACCCCGAATTACAAAAGAAAGGAGAAACCAAGGTAGCAGAACTAGCCCGATTATTAAGGGCAAACTCGGCCAGCGGCAAAAAGGTAACCCAGTCATCCTGATCAGCAGAAACAAAACATAGTAACATAGTAACATAGTTAGTAAGGCCGAAAAAAGACATTTGTCCATCCAGTTCAGCCTATATTCCATCATAATAAATACCCAGATCTACGTCCTTCTACAGAACCTAATAATTGTATGATACAATATTGTTCTGCTCCAGGAAGACATCCAGGCCTCTCTTGAACCCCTCGACTGAGTTCGCCATCACCACCTCCTCAGGCAAGCAATTCCAGATTCTCACTGCCCTAACAGTAAAGAATCCTCTTCTATGTTGGTGGAAAAACCTTCTCTCCTTCAGACGCAAAGAATGCCCCCTTGTGCCCGTCACCTTCCTTGGTATAAACAGATCCTCAGCGAGATATTTGTATTGTCCCCTTATATACTTATACATGGTTATTAGATCGCCCCTCAGTCGTCTTTTTTCTAGACTAAATAATCCTAATTTCGCTAATCTATCTGGGTATTGTAATTCTCCCATCCCCTTAAGTTCTCCCAAAACACCTTAAATAAGTTTCCAAGGTCTGATTAGTTCGTTCAGTCTGGCCATTCGTCTGAGGATGGAATGCAGACGAAAAGGACAAATCAATGCCCATCTTAGCACAGAACGTCCGCCAAAATCTAGACACAAACTGGGATCCCCTGTCAGAAACGATGTTCTCAGGAATCCCATGCAAACGAACCACATTCTGAAAAAACAGAGGGACCAACTCAGAGGAGGAAGGCAACTTAGGCAAGGGTACCAGATGAACCATTTTAGAAAAGCGATCACACACAACCCAGATGGCGGACATTTTTTGAGAGACAGGGAGATCCGAAATAAAGTCCATGGAAATGTGCGTCCAAGGCCTCTTCGGGATAGGCAAAGGTGACAACAATCCACTGGCCCGAGAACAGCAAGGCTTAGCCCGAGCACAAACCTCACAAGACTGCACAAAAGAACGCACATCCCTCGACAAGGAAGGCCACCAAAAAGACCTGGCCACCAAGTCTCTAGTACCAAATATTCCAGGATGACCTGCCAACGCAGAAGAATGGACCTCGGAGATGACTCTACTGGTCCAATTATCCGGAACAAACAGTCTCTCAGGCGGACAACGATCAGGTTTACCCGCCTGAAACTCCTGCAAAGCACGTCGCAAGTCTGGGGAGACAGCAGACATAATCACCCCATCCCTAAGGATACCAGAGGGCTCAGAATTTCCAAGGGAGTCAGGCACAAAACTCCTAGAAAGAGCATCCGCCTTCACATTCTTTGAACCTGGCAGGTATGAAACCACAAAATTGAAACGAGAGAAAAACAGTGACCAACGAGCCTGTCTAGGATTCAGACGCCTGGCAGACTCAAGGTAAATCAAATTTTTGTGATCAGTCAAGACCACCACACGATGTCTAGCACCCTCTAGCCAATGACGCCACTCCTCAAATGCCCACTTCATGGCCAAAAGTTCCCGATTACCAACATCATAATTCCGCTCAGCCGGCGAAAACTTTCTAGAAAAAAACGCGCATGGCTTCATCACTGAGCCATCGGAGCTTCTCTGTGACAAAACCGCCCCCGCTCCAATCTCGGAAGCATCAACCTCAACCTGAAAAGGGAGCGAAACATCTGGCTGACGCAACTCAGGAGCAGAAGAAAACCGGCGCTTAAGTTCCTGAAAGGCCTCCACAGCCGCAGGAGACCAATCAGCAACATCAGCACCCTTCTTAGTCAAATCCGTCAAAGGCTTAACAACACTAGAAAAATTAGTTATAAAACGACGATAGAAATTAGCAAAGCCCAAGAACTTCTGTAGACTCTTAAGAGATGTAGGCTGCGTCCAGTCACAAATAGCCTGAACCTTGACGGGATCCATCTCAATAGTAGAAGGGGAAAAAATATACCCCAAGAAAGAAATCTTCTGGACTCCAAAGAGACACTTTGAGCCTTTTACAAACAAGGAATTGGCCCGCAGGACCTGAAACACCTTCCTGACCTGCTGAACATGAGACTCCCAGTCATCAGAAAAAACCAAAATATCATCCAAATACACAATCATAAATTTATCCAGATATTCACGGAAAATATCGTGCATAAAGGACTGGAAGACTGAAGGAGCATTAGAAAGTCCAAAAGGCATTACCAAATACTCAAAATGGCCCTCAGGCGTATTAAATGCGGTTTTCCACTCATCACCTTGCTTTATTCGTATAAGATTATACGCACCCCGAAGATCAATCTTAGTGAACCATTTAGCCCCCTTAATGCGAGCGAACAAATCAGTCAACAATGGCAAAGGATACTGATATTTGACTGTAATCTTATTCAAAAGACGGTAATCTATACAAGGCCTCAAGGAACCATCTTTTTTGGCCTCGAAAAAAAAACCTGCTCCCAAAGGGGACAAAGATGGACGAATATGTCCCTTTTCCAAGGACTCCTTAACATAATCCCGCATAGCAGTATGCTCTGGCACTGACAGATTGAACAAACGACCTTTAGGAAATTTACTGCCTGGAATTAAATTTATAGCACAATCGCAATCCCTGTGAGGAGGAAGCGAACTGAGCTTAGGCTCCTCAAAAACATCCCGATAGTCAGACAAAAACACAGGAATCTCAGAAGGAGTAGATGAAGCGATAGAAATCGGAGGTGCATCATCATGAACCCCCTGACAACCCCAGCTTAACACAGACATTTTTTTCCAGTCAAGGACTGGATTATGAGTTTGTAACCATGGCAGACCAAGTACTAGAACATCATGCAAATTATACAGTACCAGGAAGCGAATCACCTCCTGATGAACGGGAGTCATACGCATGGTCACTTGTGTCCAGTACTGAGGTTTATTCATAGCCAAAGGTGTAGAGTCAATTCCCTTCAAAGGAATAGGGACTTCCAGAGGCTCCAGACTAAACCCACAGCGATTGGCAAATGACCAATCCATAAGACTCAGGGCAGCGCCTGAATCCACATAGGCATCGACGGAAATGGATGATAATGAACAAATCAGAGTCACAGACAGAATGAACTTAGACTGTAAAGTACTAATGGCAACAGACTTATCAACCTTTTTTGTGCGTTTAGAGCATGCTGATATAACATGAGCTGAATCACCACAATAAAAGCACAACCCTTTTTTCCGCCTATACTTTTGCCGTTCACTTCTGGACTGAATTCTATCACATTGCATTATCTCAGGTGACGGTTCAGACGACACCGCCAAATGATGCACAGGTTTGCGCTCCCGTAAACGCCGATCAATCTGAACAGCCATAGTCATAGACTCATTCAGACCAGCAGGCGCAGGGAACCCCACCATAACATCTTTAATGGCCTCAGAAAGGCCATCTCTGAACTTTGCAGCCAGAGCGCACTCATTCCACTGAGTAAGCACCGACCACTTCCGAAATTTTTGACAATAAATTTCTGCTTCATCTTGCCCCTGAGAGAGGGCCAACAAAGCTTTTTCAGCCTGAATCTCTTGGTTAGGTTCCTCATAGAGCAAACCCAATGCCAGAAAAAACGCATCCGCATTAAGCAACGCAGGGTCCCTTGGTGCCAATGCAAATGCCCAATCCTGAGGGTCACCCCGCAGGAAAGATATAATTATCTTGACTTGCTGAGCAGGGTCTCCAGAGGAGCGAGATTTCAGAGAAAGAAACAACTTGCAATTGTTCCTAAAATTCAGAAAACGAGATCTATCTCCAGAAAAAAACTCTGGGACAGGAATTCTAGGTTCAGACATAGGAGCATGTACAACAAAATCCTGTATATTTTGAACCTTAGTGGCAAGATTATTCAGGCTGGAAGCCAAACTCTGGACGTCCATGATAAACAGCTGGGATCAGAGCCATTCAAAGATTAAGAGGAGGAGGAAGTAGCCAGGCTGCAATAAGGCTAGGCAGCAAACTCTGAGGGAAAGAGAAGGAAAAAAAAAAAAAAAAACTTCCTCAGACTACTTATCCTCCTACTTCAGCCAATACAATTAACACTTTGTGGGCCGGTTATACTGTCATGATCCCAATGGCAGGGGATCACCAAAGGACAAGCACAGATACAAACAAGCTCTAGGGCGATGGAACCTGAGCTGACCGCGACCCTGAACCTAACACACAAATAAAAGTAGCCGGGGAACGTGCCTACGATGATCCTAGACGTCTCGCTCCAGCCGAAGATCTAACTTCCCCTATTAGTAGAAACACAGACCTCTCTTGCCTCCAGAGAAATCCCCCACAGAAATAGCAGCCCCCCACATATAATGACGGTGAAATGAGAGGAAAGCACATACGCAGTATGAAAACAGTTTCAGCAAAATGAGGCCCGCTAAAGCTAGATAGCAGAGGATACAAAAGTGAACTGCGCGGTCAGCGAAAAACCCTTCAAAAAACCATCCTGAAATTACTTGAACTCATGTGCCAACTCATGGTACATGAGGAGCAATTTCAGCCCACTAGAGCAACCAGCAGCAAGAATCACATATCTGCAGGCTGGACTAAAAACCAAATAAAGCAAAACACCAAAACAGGAAAATCCAAACTTAGCTTGACCAGAAGGTTCTAGGAGCAGGGAGCAGAGGTAACAAGACACACTGGATACATTGATAACCGGCGAGGAAATGCCAGCAAAGCCAGGTTAAATAGGAAACTCCCATATGCTGATGGATCAGGTGGAACCCAGAAACCCAGGAAAGACAAGTCACCCAGTACCATCAGTAACCACCAGAGGGAGCCCAAAAACAGAACTCACAACAGTATATGCCCCCAGCTCCTCATGCGATGAATGTGCTGCAGTGTTTCCTGTAATGTATATGCCCCAGCGTCTCCTGTTATGTGTCTCATACACTCCTGAGGTGTATATGCTCCAGTCCCAGCGTCTCTTGTGTAATGTATATGCGCAAGTCCCAGTGTCTCCTGTGTCATGTATATGCTCCAGCCCCAGCGTCTCCTGTGTAATGTATATGCACAAGTCCCAGCGTCTCTTGTGTAATGTATATGCGCAAGTCCCAGCATCTCCTGTGTCATGTATATTCTCCAGTCCCAGCGTCTCTTGTGTAATGTATATGCGCAAGTCCCAGCGTCTCCTGTGTAATGTATTTTATCCAGCCCCAGTGTCTCCTGTGTAATGTATATTCTTCAGTCTCAGTGTCTCTAATGTGGTGTATATGCTACAGCCCCAGTGTCTGCTATGTGATGAATATATAGTAGTCTGTCTTCTATTTGATGTATATAGAGCAGTGTCTGTGTCTCCTACGTGATGTATACTGCAGACCCCTCACTGCTTGAATTCTAGAACTGTTTCATGAACATGGATGAATTTCCCACTGTGAGGAGACGTGCTGTGCAACATGCGTCTGTCTTCGGAAAGACTTACTGCTATGAGTTCTTTTCAAAATGTATTGCAAAGAGGTGACTGCTCACCAGACGCAAATCTAGAAAAGCAGTTGCGAGTAGCTTCATCATCGATGCCACCTAACATCGTGACATCAAAGACAAGCAGCTACAGCCATCACATTAGGGGTGAGTTACGGTCAGAGGCGTAGCTAGAGCTTTTGCCGCCCGGGGCTGTTCCCGAGCTTGGCGCCCCCCCCCCCCCCCACAGCAGGAATAAGACCTCAGATGGAGAAGTTAAATTGTTTCGCCGGTGAATGTTACCATCACATGATCGGGACTGCAAGAAAAACAAGTTCTGCTTACCTGACCGCGCTCCTGCTCTCTCCACGCAGCTGAAACGTGCACTCGCCGGCGACTGACAATGATGTCTGACGCCGGCGACATGCACACTGGGACTGACGTCAGCTGCCAGCCTCCGATTGGCTGGCGGCTGTTAACTATTGACATGCGGGCGCGTCAATAGCGTTAAACAGCTGCAGCGCCGGCCGCGGCCCGGTGACCCACCCCCAGGGCTGGCTCCAGGTTTTTGAGGGTCCCGGGCAAAAGAGTCTCAGTGGGTCCACCCCCCCCCCCTTTAACACATACCACGATTCATGATGCCCAGATACGGCAGAGAAATCTAGGTATAGTACAATGCCAGATTTCACTTCTAACATGAGTGATAGCTATTGCAAATTCTACAGTGTATATATACAGGACAGGAGGAGTGGTGCTGTGCGATGTATATATACAGGATAGGAGGAGTGGTACTGTGCGGAGTATATATACAGGATAGGAGGAGTGGTACTGTGCGGAGTATATATACAGGGGAGAGGTACTGTGCGGAGTATATATAGAGGGGAGAGGTACTGTGCATTGTATATATACAGGGGAGTGATGGTACTGTGCAGTGTATATATACAGGGGAGTGATGGTACTGTGCAGTGTATATATACAGGGCAGGAGGAGCGGTACTGTGCAGTGTATATATCCAGGATAGGAGGAGTGGTACTGTGCGGAGTATATATAGAGGGGAGTGGTACTGTGCATTGTATATATACAGGGGAGTGATGGTACTGTGCAGTGTATATATACAGGGGAGTGATGGTACTGTGCAGTGTATATATACAGGGCAGGAGGAGCGGTACTGTGCAGTGTATATATACAGGATAGGAGGAGTGGTACTGTGCGGAGTATATATACAGGATAGGAGGAGTGGTACTGTGCGGAGTATATATACAGGGGAGAGGTACTGTGCGGAGTATATATAGAGGGGAGTGGTACTGTGCATTGTATATATACAGGGGAGTGATGGTACTGTGCAGTGTATATATACAGGGGGGTGATGGTACTGTGCAGTGTATATATACAGGACAGGAGGAGCAGTACTGTGCAGTGTATATATACAGGGCAGGAGGAGTGGTACTGTGCAGTGTGTATATACAGGACAGGAGGAGCGGTACTGTGCAGTGTATATATACAGGGCAGGAGGAGCAGTACTGTGCAGTGTATATATACAGGACAGGAGGAGTGGTACTGTGCAGTGTATATATACAGGAGGAGTGGTACTGTGCAGTGTATATATACAGAAGGAGTGGTACTGTGCAGTGTATATATACAGGACAGGAGGAGTGGTACTGTGCAGTGTGTATATACAGGACAGGAGGAGCGGTACTGTGCAGTGTATATATACAGGACAGGAGGAGCAGTACTGTGCAGTGTATATATACAGGACAGGAGGAGTGGTACTGTGCAGTGTATATATACAGGAGGAGTGGTACTGTGCAGTGTATATATACAGAAGGAGTGGTACTGTGCAGTGTATATATACAGGAGGAGCGGTACTGTGCAGTGTGTATATACAGGGCAGGAGGAGTGGTACTGTGCAGTGTGTATATACAGGACAGGAGGAGTGGTACTGTGCAGTGTATATATACAGGACAGGAGGAGTGGTACTGTGCAGTGTATATATACAGGAGGAGGGGTACTGTGCAGTGTATGTATACAGGACAGGAGGGGTGGTACTGTGCAGTGTGTATATACAGGACAGGAGGAGTGGTACTGTGCAGTATATACAGGAGGAGTGGTACTGTGCAGTGTATATATACAGGAGGAGTGGTACTGTGCAGTGTATATATACAGGAGGAGCGGTACTGTGCAGTGTGTATATACAGGGCAGGAGGAGTGGTACTGTGCAGTGTGTATATACAGGACAGGAGGAGTGGTACTGTGCAGTGTATATATACAGGACAGGAGGAGTGGTACTGTGCAGTGTATATATACAGGACAGGAGGAGTGGTACTGTGGTGTGTATATATACAGGAGGAGTGGTACTGTGCAGTGTGTATATACAGGACAGGAGGAGCGGTACTGTGCAGTGTATATATACAGGAGGAGTGGTACTGTGCAGTGTGTATATACAGGACAGGAGGAGCGGTACTGTGCAGAGTATATATACAGGACAGGAGGAGTGGTACTGTGCAGTGTATATATACAGGACAGGAGGAGTGGTACGGTGCAGTGTATATACAGGACAGGAGGAGTGGTACTGTGCAGTGTAAATACAGGACAGGAGGAGCGGTACTGTGCAGTGTATACAGTTAGGGCCAGAAATATTTGGACAGTGACACAAGTTTTGTTATTTTAGCTGTTTACAAAAACATGTTCAGAAATACAATTATATATATAATATGGGCTGAAAGTGCACACTCCCAGCTGCAATATGATAGTTTCCAAATCCAAATCGGAGAAAGGGTTTAGGAATCATAGCTCTGTAATGCATAGCGTCCTCTTTTTCAAGGGACCAAAAGTAATTGGACAATGGACTCTAAGGGCTGCAATTAACTCTGAAGGCGTCTCCCTCGTTAACCTGTAATCAATGAAGTAGTTAAAAGGTCAGGGGTGGATTCCAGGTGTGTGGTTTTGCATTTGGAAGCTGTTGCTGTGAGCAGACAACATGCGGTCAAAGGAACTCTCAATTGAGGTGAAGCAGAACATCCTGAGGCTGAAAAAAAAGAAAAAATCCATCAGAGAGATAGCAGACATGCTTGGAGTAGCAAAATCAACAGTTGGGTACATTCTGAGAAAAAAGGAATTGACTGGTGAGCTTGGGAACTCAAAAAGGCCTGGGCGTCCACGGATGACAACAGTGGTGGATGATTGCCGCATACTTAATTTGGTGAAGAAGAACCCGTTCACAACATCAACTGAAGTCCAGAACACTCTCAGTGAAGTAGGTGTATCTGTCTCTAAGTCAACAGTAAAGAGAAGACTCCATGACAGTAAATACAAAGGGTTCACATCTAGATGCAAACCATTCATCAATACCAAAAATAGACAGGCCAGAGTTAAATTTGCAGAAAAACACCTCAAGAAGCCAGCTCAGTTCTGGAAAAGTATTCTATGGACAGATGAGACAAAGATCAACCTGTACCAGAATGATGGGAAGAAAAAAGTTTGGAGAAGAAAGGGAACGGCACATGATCCAAGGCACACCACATCCTCTGTAAAACATGGTGGAGGCAACGTGATGGCATGGGCATGCATGGCTTTCAATGGCACTGGGTCACTTGTGTTTATTGATGACATAAGAGCAGACAAGAGTAGCCGGATGAATTCTGAAGTGTACCGGGATATACTTTCAGCCCAGATTCAGCCAAATGCTGCAAAGTTGATTGGACGGCGCTTCATAGTACAGATGGACAATGACCCCAAGCATACATACAAAGCTACCCAGGAGTTCATGAGTGCCAAAAAGTGGAACATTCTGCAATGGCCAAGTCAATCTCCAGATCTAAACCCAATTGAGCATGCATTTCACTTGCTCAAATCCAGACTTAAGACGGAAAGACCCACAAACAAGCATGACCTGAAGGCTGCGGCTGTAAAGGCCTGGCAAAGCATTAAGAAGGAGGAAACCCAGCGTTTGGTGATGTCCATGGGTTCCAGACTTAAGGCAGTGATTGCCTTCAAAGGATTTGCAACAAAATATTGAAAATAAAAATATTTTGTTTGGGTTATGTTTATTTGTCCAATTACTTTTGACCTCCTAAAATGTGGAGTGTTTGTAAAGAAATGTGTACAATTCCTACATTTTCTATCAGATATTTTTGTTCAACCCTTCAAATTAAACGTTACAATCTGCACTTGAATTCTGTTGTAGAGGTTTCATTTCAAATCCAATGTGGTGGCATGCAGAGCCCAACTCGCGAAAATTGTGTCACTGTCCAAATATTTCTGGCCCTAACTGTATATACAGGACAGGAGGAGCAGTACTGTGCAGTGTATATATACAGGACAGGAGAAGTGGTACTGTGCAGTGTATATATACAGGGCAGTGGTACTGTGCAGTGTATATATACAGGGCAGTGGTACTGTGCAGTGTATATATACAGGGCAGTGGTACTGTGCAGTGTATATATACAGGGCAGTGGTCCTGTGCAGTGTATATATACAGGGCAGTGGTACTGTGCAGTGTATATATACAGGGCAGTGGTCCTGTGCAGTGTATATATACAGGGCAGTGGTACTGTGCAGTGTATATATACAGGGCAGTGGTACTGTGCAGTGTATATATACAGGGCAGTGGTACTGTGCAGTGTATATATACAGGGCAGTGGTACTGTGCAGTGTATATATACAGGGCAGTGGTACTGTGCAGTGTATATATACAGGACAGGAGGAGTGGTACTGTGCAGTGTATATATACAGGGCAGTGGTACTGAGCAGTGTATATATACAGGGCAGTGGTACTGAGCAGTGTATATATACAGGGCAGTGGTACTGTGCAGTGTATATATACAGGGCAGTGGTACTGTGCAGTGTATATATACAGGGCAGTGGTACTGAGCAGTGTATATATACAGGGCAGTAGTACTGAGCAGTGTATATATACAGGGCAGTGGTACTGTGCAGTGTATATATACAGGGCAGTGGTACAGTGCAGTGTATATACTTCAGCAGCCGCCCAGGCCCCCAGCAACTGTCCTGTATATATATTATATATACTGTCATGCAGGCTGTACAGATACAGTATATACATATACAGGACAGGTGCTGGGGGCCTGGGCGGCTGCTGAAGTATATAATATACAGTATATCAGCTGTGGCCGCCACAGGTCACCCAGACTGTCAGAATACCTCAGGGCGGCAAGGAGCTCCTCCGGAATCTGCCTGTCCTGATAAGTTCAGCAGCCAGCGAGGGGCGGGAGAGCAGAGCAGGAGAACTCTCCGCCCATAAACAATGTCACGCTGGCTGCGTTGTTAACCCCGATGTGCCTGCACTGCCTGGCCCTGCACTGACTGAAAAGATGCTTGTGCCAGCAGGGCTAGATGCCCGTTCCCCGCATTGTGCCGCCCGGGGCGGAACGCCACCCCCCCCCCGCACCCCCCTTCCTACGCCACTGGTTACGGTAATAAAATGTTTGACCAAATATAACAGAATACATTTCAAGTTGATAATTTTGTACGGACCCTGAGTAATGTTATAAATATCCAAATGGCCCCTGGCAGAAAAAAAGATTCCCCACACTGGTATAGTAACATAGTAACATAGTTATTAAGGTTGAAGGGAGACTTTAAGTCCATCTAGTTCAACCCATAGCCTAACCTAACATGCCCTAACATGATGATCCAGAGGAAGGCAAAAAAAAAACATGTGGCAAAGAGTAACCTCCACATTGGGGAAAAATAATTCCTTCCCGACTCCACATATGGCAATCAGACTAGTTCCCTGGATTAATGCCCTATCAAGGAATCTAGTATATATAACCTTTAACATTATAGTTTTTAAGAAAGGTATCCAGTCCCCTCTTAAATTTAAGTAATGAATCACTCATTACAACATCATATGGCAGAGAGTTACATAGTCTCACTGCTCTTACAGTAAAGAATCCGCGTCTGTTATTATGCTTAAACCTTCTCTCCTCCAGACGTAGAGGATGCCCCCTTGTCCCTGTATCAGGTCTATGATTAAAAAGATCATCAGAAAGGTCTTTGTACTGTCCCCTCATATATTTATACATTAACATAAGATCACCCCTTAGCCTTCGTTTTTCCAAACTAAATAGCCCCAAGTGTAATAACCTATATTGGTATTGCAGACCCCCCAGTCCTCTAATAACCTTGGTCGCTCTTCTCTGCACCCGCTCCAGTTCAGCTATGTCTTTCTTATATACCGGAGAGACCAGAACTGTACACAGTATTCTAAGTGTGGTCGAACTAGTGACTTGTTTAGAGGTAAAATTATGTTCTCCTCATGAGCATCTATGCCTCTTTTAATGCATCCCATTATTTTATTTGCCTTTGTAGCAGCTGCCTGACACTGGCCACTAAATGTGAGTTTGTCATCCACCCATACTCCCAGGTCTTTTTCATTGACGGTTTTGCCCAGAGTTTTAGAATTAAGCACATAGTTATACATCTTATTACTTCTACCCAAGTGCATGACCTTACATTTATCCCCATTAAAGCTCATTTGCCATTTATCAGCCCAAGCTTCTAGTTTACATAAATCATCCTGTAATATAAAATTGTCCTCCTCTGTATTGATTACCCTGCAGAGATTAGTGTCATCTGCAAATATTGAAATTCCACTCTGTATGCCCCCTACAAGATCTTTAATATGTTAAAAAGAAGAGGGCCAAATACTGACCCCTGTGGTACCCCACTGCTAACCGTGACCCAGTCCGAGTGTGCTCCATTAATAACCACCCTTTGTCTCCTATCCCTGAGCCAGCTCTTAACCCACTTACACATATTTCCCCTATCCCCATTCTTCTTATTTTATGTATCAACCTTTTGTGTGGCATCGTATCAAAAGCTTTTGAAAAATCCATATAAACTACGTCCACTGGGTTCCCTTGGTCCAGTCTGGAACTTACCTCTTCATAGAAATTGATCAGATTAGTCTGACAGGAATGGTGCCTAGTAAACCCATGTTGGTATTGGGTCATGAGGTTTTCCTCTTAAGAAACTCCAGTATAGCATTCCTTAGAATGCCCTCCAGGATTTTACCCACAGTAGAGGTTACTGGCCTATAATTTCCGACTTCAGTTTTTGTCCCCTTTTTGAATATTGGCACCACATTTGCTATACGCCAGTCCTGGGGTACAGACCATTATTATGGACTCTTTAAAGATTAAAAATAATGGTCTATCAATGACTGTACTTAATTCCTGCAGTACTCGGGGGTGTATCCCATCCGGGCCCGGAGATTTGTCAATTTTAGTGATTTTTAGACGCCGACGCACTTCCTGCTGAGTTAAGCAGGTGACACTTAATGCGGAATTTTTTGTTATCACTGATCATATTGTCTGCCATGGAATTTTCTTGTGTAAATACTGATGAAAAAAGTCATTTAGCATATTGGCTTTTCCTCATCCTCATCCACCATTTCACCCAGACCATTTTTAAGGGGGCTAAAGGTACCGTCACATTAAGCGACGCTGCAGCGATCCAGACAACGATCCTGATCGCTGCAGCGTCGCTGTTTGGTCGCGGAGAGCTGTCACACAGACAGCTCTAAGCGACCAACGATGCCGGTCCCCTGGTAACCAGGGTAAACATCGGGTTACTAAGCGCAGGGCCACGCTTAGTAACCCGATGTTTACCCTGGTTACCAGCGTAAACGTAAAAAAAAAAAAAAAAAAACACTACATACTTACATTCCGGTGTCTGTCCCCCGGCGTTCTGCTTCTCTGCACTGACTGTGAGCGCCACCCGGAAAGCACAGCGGTGACGTCACCACTGTGCTCTGCTTTCCGGCTGGCCGGCGCTCACAGTGCAGAGAAGCAGAGCGCCGGAGGACAGACACCGGAATGTAAGTATGTAGTGTTTGTTTGTTTTTTACGTTTACGCTGGTAACCAGGGTAAACATTGGGTTACTAAGCGCGGCCCTGCGCTTAGTAACCTGATGTTTACCCTGGTTACCAGTGAAGACATCGCTGAATCGGCATCACACACGCCGATTCAGCGATGTCTGCAGGAGGTCCAGCGACGAAATAAAGTTCTGGACTGCTCTGACCAACGATGGCACAGCAGGATCCAGATCGCTGCTGCCTGTCAAACTCAACGATATCGCTAGCCAGGAAGCTGCAACGTCACGGATCGCTAGCGATATCGTTCAGTGTGAAGGTAGCTTAACACTATCATTTTTTAGTTTCTTACTATTTACGTAGTTAAAGAATATTTTGGGATTATTTTTACTCTCTCTGGCAATGAGTCTCTCTATCTCAATCTTAGCTGCCTTGATTTTCTTTTTACAGAATTTATTTAATTTTTTGTATTTATTTAATGCCTCATCACTACCTACTTCCTTTAATTCTCTAGATACTTTCTTTTTGTCACTTATTGCGCCCCTTACAGCTCTATTTAGCCATATTGGTTTCCTCCTATTGCTAGTATGTTTATTCCCATACGGTATATACTGTGCACAGGTCCTATCCAGGATGCTAATAAACGTCTCCCATTTTCTTTGTGTATATTTATGTCTCAGGATATCGTCCCAGTTAATTGCACCAAGATCATCTCTCATCCGTTGGAACCCCTCTACTACACATCTTATTAAAGGATACATGAAAACTTATTATTTTGTGATCACTATTCCCAAGTGACCCCCAACCCTTATATTTGATATGCGGTCTGGCCTGTTGGTTAATATTAGGTCTAGCAGTGTCCCCCTTCTTGTTGGGTCCTGAACCAATTGTGAAAGGTAATTGTCTCTCATAGTTGTCAAAAACCGATTACCTTTGCTGTAACTGCAGGTTTCTGTTCCCCAATATATTTCAGGGTAGTTGAAGTCCCCCATAATAATGACTTCTCCTTGAGTCGCAGCTTCATCTATTTGCTTTATGAGAATATTCTCTGTTGCTTCCATTATTTTTGGAGACTTATAACAAACCCCTATCAGTAATGTATAATTTTTCCCCCCTCCCCTTATCTCCACCCACAGGGATTCTACATTTTCATTAGATTTACCTATATTATCACGCCGGATGGGTTTTAAGGACGATTTTACATATAGACACACCCCTCCCCCTCGCCTATCCATGCGGTCATTTCTGAACAGACTATAACCCTGCAAGTTAACAGCCCAGTCATGGCTCTCACCCAGCCATGTCTCAGATATCCCCACCATGTCATAATTATGCTCCAACACCATTAATTCTAATTCGTCCATTTTGTTGGCGAGGCTTCTGGCATTAGTATACATACATTTTATGTATCTCTCTGCACCTCTATTCTTTCTTAAACTATTAACTGTTCTAACCCCACCCCCCATGCCACCGCCACCCCCAACTTCCTTGTTTGTGCCTAGGTCTCTATCTGCACTATCTTCCCCTCCTATAAAATGAATACCCTCCCCCCATTCCCTAGTTTAAACACTCCTCCAACCTTCTAGCCATTTTCTACCCCAGCACAGCGGCACCCTCCCCATTGAGGTGCAGCCCGTCCCTAGCGTAGAAGCTTTAGCCAACTGAGAAATCTGCCCAGTTCTGCAGGTACCCAAACCTCTCCTTCCTACACCAATTCTTGAGCCACTTATTAACCTCCCTAATCTCCTATTGCCTCTCTGGCGTGGCACGTGGTACAGGCAGTATTTTGGAAAGTACCACGTTGGAGGTCCTTGCTTTCAGCTTGCAGCCTAATTCCCTGAAATCGTTCTTAAGGACCTTCCACCTACCTCTAACTTTGTCATTTGTGTCAATGTGCACCATGACCGCTGGGTCCTCACCAGCCCCTCTCAGTAATCTGTCCACCCGATCAGAAATGTGTCGGACTCGAGCGCCAGGAAGGCAGCACACTGTTCGACGATCCCTGTCATTGTGACAGATTGCCCTATCTGTTCCCCTAATAATTGAGTCCTCCACTACCAGCACCTCTTTGGCCTGTCCTGCTCTCCTATTTCCTTCCTTACTGGAGCAGTCACTCCTCCGGCTTTTAGAGGACATGCCTGGCTGCAGCAGTGCTACTCCTGTACTGGCACCCCCCTCATCCGCCAACTTAGCAAACGTATTGGGGTGTGCCAGATCCGGACTAGCCTCCCTGGCACTCTTCCCTCTTCCCGGCCTTCTAACTGTCACCCAGCTTGCTACTTCATCGTCCTGCAGCTCCATCCCACCATCCCCCGCCTCATCTATCCCATTGAGCGTCTGCTCAGTGAAAGACTCCTCTCCATATTGTCTATGGATCTCAGTGTTGCCAGCTGCACATTTAGATTCAGAATCTGAGCTTCCAAATGCACAACGTGCTCACATCTCGCACAGCAGTATGCACCCTCGACCGGCTGCTCAAGGACTGCATACATGTGGCAAGACGCGCACTGGATGGCATTAACAATAGTGGAGCACATTTCCTAATGGGGATTGCACCAGACAGAAACGTTAAATAAAAAATAAATGCAAAGTATCAATAAAACACAGACAGCAATTCAGTAATTCCTCCCTGAATCCAAAGTCACTGAATCACAAGTCACACACTTACCGCCGTTCACACTTACGCTCAGGACACACTCAGCTCGTTCACACTCGCTAAGCTGAAGATTCAAAGATTTTTTTTTTCTTTTTTTCTCTTTCCCCTCAGCAGCAATCCACCTTGCTGTTCAATGCACATCAAAAAAATAGGAAAACTTTGCACCATTTTTTAAAGCAAATCAGAAAATCACTGATGAAACACTGATGGTATAAACTGACACGTTATGGAAACATTTTTGAGTTAGGATAAAATAAAACTACTTAAAAAAAATTTGGTATGCTTTTTTAGTATGTTCTGTCACCTCCAAAATGCAAGCTAAACTAAAAAAAAAGACCACCCTGTTATATAGGAGACTTAGCATCTATAAACACCATATTAGAAGTACACATTTAATTCTAATTAGCTTGAAAACACTTTAGATTCCAGATGCAAATGCTTTGGTACACTCTTGGTGTGGCCAAGAGCTTAGGTCACCGTTACACCCCTCTAAATTTGCATACTGAGCAGTTCCAGAACTCTAATTGACACAGCATGCTTGGCCAGAGCGAGTGCTGCTTAAACCCTAAGTGCGGCACCACGTCTGTATCCTGCACACAGTACGGACGCTGGACCCTCTTTTATCAAAACAAAAGAAACATGCAAAAACTAAAATAGTCCGTGATGGAAAGGGGTTAAGGGCTTAAAACACCTGAATATTAATTGCAGTAACTCTAATAATCCACAGCAGGACCACTAACATCATGTTCAGGTACAATGAATATTTGACAAAAGGTTAGCCGTTGTCATCATTTCATCACATCACTAGATTGCTCAGTAAAGCAAGGTCTTCTGATGATGACCTGGTCATGACGGCAGCTCATGTGATTTCAGCAACACGATTTGCTTTGTATTTGGTTCTGTTCACACCACATTCACATCAGCTATGCCGACATGAGAATTTTTGGCATACGGTTGACAGGTTTACATCTGGATTACTTTTATTGGGTGTAGGGCTTATCTTCTGGTGTAGATGAAAAATGAAGTGTGCTCTAATACAATGTACATATGACAGCTATAGGACTCTGTCCATACTAGAGATGGGGCTTTCAAGCAGATAATAATAAACCACGTTGTTCAGGAGTAAATAGTGCTGCAGACCTGACTGGTCTTCTTCCAAAAATACCAGACTGATCAACAGAAAACCAGAAGGTGGTTAAAAAAAAACAAACATTTACGGTGCACTTACACCTGCTGATGTGTGACCTTAAACAGCCACCAATCAGAAACATGTTAGCCGGTCGGTGATATTTTCGTAGCCTGTTTTAATGGCTGACGCCACCTACAATGCGCACAGTAATTAACCGTTCTGTGCGTATAGGCTGTTATTCAGTGGTGTAACTACAAAGTTATGGGCCCTGGTGCGAACTTTCAAATGGCCCCCCATGCCAAAATATATAGGTTAGAAATGGCGACACGATCAAACGTCATCTGTGTTAGTAATACATGCACCATTATAGAATTAGTTGTATGCTGGGTTCACAAGAGTGAAGTTCACAGTCTACAGACCACAACCTCCAGTCTCGCGGAGGGTATCCCGATCCGAACGCACACCCTTTGTGTGTCTATGGCAATAAGCTCCTGTAAACCCAGCTTGACAGGGACGACCCCTTATAAATGGAAGTGTGCCCCTCTAAACCCTGCAATCACCTGGTGGGGAAAGTCGCATCCTGACAAGTAATACTGCCAATTCTCCAACCATAAGTTGTGCATTTCCAGAGCTGGGAAATGGTAGTCCAATACTAGAACACGTCAACTATGGTTCCTGTGCCACCTCAAGGAAGTATGGCAGACAAGTGTGATAAGACTGTTAGAAAAACTGGGACACACACGGCTGTACATACTGGCGGAAGTGTGAAGGTAGGGGTTTGGTCTCTCCTTCCCACATGGGTAAGCACGGCTGCACGTGCTATGTTTGGGCTAATTAGCAATGTTATACTTGTTTGTATTAAGACCAGCAACTGCCGGTTGTGGGCTCCCTCTTGACAGATAAACTGGCCAGGATTAAGGGGTGCTCATGTTACAATTTTTTTTAACTTGCTCTTGGCTCTAACAAGTATGGAGGCATCTTGATTGGTTGTTTTGTTGTATTTTACTTTGTTCTCTTCCCTTTTCATTTCTCGTCATGTATTTTGTATTCTGGCAGACAGCCGTTGTTTATTGTGAGTGAGCTTTGTGTAATAAAGGTTTTTTTTATACCATATTTAAATTATTTGGGCTTCACTTATTACCTAACTTGTGCCCATGAGAGTATATACTCCTGGTTCTTTATAGGTTTAACGTATTAGTGCCTGTGTATGGACATGTCAGAGGCTAGAGAGAAGAAAGCTTGGTCCCCCTTAGCTTCCGGCAATGTTTTACTTTATCTAACATTTAGGTCATACCATTGTAAAAGAGGTAGACACATTTACCCACTGACCGTACTGTTCATAAGGAACTGCTGTCTACACTTTAGTTGCCCACTGTAAATAGTCAGTGTAGGGATGTGGGCTACAGAACAACACAGGGCGATGGCACTGCTACCTGAACCCTTCAACTGCCCTACAATATGCAAGGAGTACACCCAGTACAAAGTATAGCAGCCTCCCTGCAGAGCTGTCCCACACGTCTCCACGGTGCATACACTCACCGAGCTCTGGCTCACCTCACACAGCGAGCAGGGACTAGGAGACCCCGTGTATCGGTTGCCGCACATCTGCCCGCTGCATGCTCCCGCCTTCAGTCACCGGCTCGGCTGCTCGTTACGGTCCGCCCTCAGCTTCCTGTTCCTGCTGCACACAGCATGCACCGCCCCACACCGACCACAACAACATAGGGCCAGGCAGCATGGCTTCCTCTTCCTGCTCACTACTCCAATAACAGTGCCTGCTGACAGTGCACGCTTCACTTCACAGACAGGAGCCGGCTGCTTCTTTGCTGGACTGGGCGGGCCCCTAAGCACTCTGGGCCCCTGTTGCAGCTGCGACCCCTGCGACCTTGGTAGTTACGCCCCTATTATTCACTTGTGCTGCTAAGAAGATGATCATTTGGACAAACCGAAAGATCATTTCACCCAACGAACGAGCATTTGTTCTTCAGATGATTGGCAGTCACTTTACACTGCAGGATTATGCAGTCTTTACTGTTCAGAACTGTACCCATAGACTCCTAGTCGGGCACATGTATGGAAGAAACCCAGATACATTAAGCAACCATATACCTCTTCTGCTATGTCAAATATGGCATTAAATAAATATTTTTCTAAGATTTATTAAAGAAAGTGCTGCCTCCATGTGTACTATTGGTAATTTGGGGTCTGAATGTCAGTGAATCCAGAGGTCTGTATCTGTACCCACATTTTTGCATTGGTAGTTATTATTATTACTTACTATTATAGCGCCATTTCATCCATGACGCTTTACATGTGAGTTCACATTTATATTAGGTTCACACCACTCTATTGAGATATGTATCCACATGCATAGTGTGTAAATATATATATATATATATATGCACATACATAACACACACACTACACACGTACATACACGCCTCGTCTCATAAAATGGCGTGATCCTAGTGTAAATGTAAAGTACATGTACTGCATAAAATTGTCAAACCATCTACTTTTGGCTAAAAATCTGCATGTGTTTATCAGGGTCTTAAACACCCTTTCATCCTTATTCTCTGCTATGCACTGGAAATCTAAATATATATTATATATATCTCTGAATAATCCCCCCTTTACATCATTAGGTTAATTATACACATGTCCAGATGCATTTCATCCTCTACGCTCACGTATTAAAAGTTCACAATCACAGCAAAAGCCTATAATTGCTACATAAATATTTAAACACATAATATACATTTTAAAGTAAACTCTGCAGTCCAGGCATTTAGTCTTCGAGGATTCTGATTCATCACATGTGGAAGATCTAGGAAAAGGACTAAACATTCCTTAGAAGAGTAGCATTAACTCCAAAAAAAGAATATATGACGAGTGTCCAGGTGGTCTAAGGCTGCAGTGTGAGCTGGTATAAATAAGTAGCGTGTTTAGAAGAAAATCAGATTCAGGGATCACAGATATCGTTGACGATGCAAAATATTTTTTTTAAAGTGGTTAACATTTGTAATGTCTGTTTTATGGGCCCATTTTTATTATGTCTAGCTAACTCACGCAGCGCTAGACCATAGTGTAAAAGGTACAGCTAAGCCCTAAGATGACAAAGCAATCATTAGTACAGTCAAATGCCTTCAAGACTCAATAAAATATTTTTCATAAAGTGCTCTATGGCAGCAGCATCTGAGCAAATGCCAGGCACCAACATCTGACTACAATTGGACTCTGTTATGATCTTCTGACCCAATGTTCTGAGCCTCATATATGCATATGAGATAATTTGGGTCGGGACACCCACGGCCGGGACACACTGATGTGTGAATGCAGTGTTAAACGGTGGATTCATGGTTGGCTCCATCATAGTGGGCACAGGTGGGTACTGCACATCCGACCTGTATCCAAATCAATAGCCTCCAGAAGTCACATAATTGGTAAATTGAGTCCACATGTGTGTAATTTTTTTCTCAGTATAACTACAGCTGTTTTCTTTCTTTTTTTTTTTTACAACAGAGATTAAACAGTATGATGAAAACCAAGGAACACGCCAGACAGGTCAGGGATAACTGTGTGGAGAAGAGTAAAGCAAGGGTGGGTTATAAAAATATAGCTCAAGCTCTGAACAACTCATGGATCACTATTTAATCCATCATCCAAAAATGGAAGGAGTATGGTATAACTGCAAATCTATGAAGACGTGGCCGTCTAACGAAACTGACATCTCAATCAAGAAAAGGACTAATTAGAAAAGCATCCAAGAGGCACATGGTTGCTCTGGAGGAGCTCCAGAGATAGACTGCTCAGGTAGGAGAATCTGTCCACAGGACAAATTTTAGTCGTATACATCACAAGTCTGACCTTTATGGAAGAGTGGCAAGAAAAAAACAATTTTTGAAAGCAAGCCATAAGAAGTCCTGTTTGCAGTTTGCACAAAGCCATGTAGATGACACAGCTAGTATGTGGAAGAACGTGATCTGGTCAGATCAGACAAAAGTAGAACTTTTTGTGGTAAATGCAAAACACTATGTGTGGTGGAAACGTAACACTGCACATCACCGTGAATACACCATACCGTCAAACATAAATACAGGGCAATCAGTGAGGAAAACCTGTTACAGGCTGCAAAAGACTGAAGACTTGGGTGTAGGTTCACCTTCCAGCAGGACAATGACCCTAAACATCCTGCCAGAGCTACAATAGAATGATTTCGATCAAAGCATATTCATTTGATTGAATGGCCCAGTCACAGTCCAGATCTAAATCCCATTGAGAATCTGTGGAAAGACGTGAAACTTGCTGTTCAAAGATGCTCTCCATCCAATCTCACTGAGCTAAAGCTAGTTTTCAAAGAAAATGGGCAATGTTTCAGCTTCTAGATGTGCAAAGCTAGCAAGAACATATCCCAAATGACTTGCAGGAATATTTGCAGAGACAGGTGGTCCTACAAGCAGGGACACACATATAAACCATGGTGTCCCATAGCAGAAGACCCTAACCTTACTCCCCCCCCAAAAAAAAAATATTTATTGAGGCACAGATAAGCATATTTTACAGATTTGCAGCCCTTACGGGGTAATTTTTCTCCTATTGAAGCCCTAGATTCCCTATATAGTATGATGCCAACAAAAGTGTCCCCTAAACACAGTATGATACCCACATAGTGAATTCTTACACAGCACCCTCCAGATGCTCAGTATGATGTACTGTACTCACCTGACACAGCATGGTGACCACAACACAATATAATGCTCTAATTGTGACACTAACACAGTCCTCCACACAATATGATGGACCCCAAACAAACTTCTACACTGTACAATGGCCCCCACATAGCCCTCCAAACATTATTATGGCCCAAATATAACCCTCCAAACAGTATTAAAGCCCCCAATTGGCCCTCCCAACATTATAATGGCCCCCACATAGCACTCCAAACAGTATTATGGCATCCACATAGCCTCTAAACAGTATAATGGTCCCCACATTGCCTTCAATATAATGTAATGGGTCCCAAATTGCCTATCATGTAATGTAATATAACCCTAAACATAGTATAATTGCCCCACTTAACCCTCCAATCAGTATAATGCCACTCACATAGTCCTTCAAACAACATAATGGCCTCCATATAGCCCTCCAAACAGTATAATGGCCCCCACATAGCTTTCCATATAATGTAATGGCTCCATAAAGTCCTCTATATAATGTAATAATGTAATGATCCCCACAAAGCCCTCTATATAATATAGTGGGTTCCACATAGCCATCCATATCATATTGTGGCTCCACAAAGCCCTCCATATAATATAATGGTCCCATATAGCCCTCTATATAATGTAATGAGCCCCACATAGGCCTCCATATAGTATAATGGCCGCCACATAGCCCTCCATATAATACAGTTGTGCTGAAAAGTTTACATACCCCGGCCGAATTTTTGCATTCTTGGCCTTTTTTCAACCTAACCCTCCAAAAAATGTTTAAAAAATGATGGTAACTTTAAGCAGACATAAGGACAATGTTATTTATTAATATTTTGTGTATTACTGTATGTTTTCAAATATTTTCAAAATTAAATGCAAATCATACGGACTTAAATTTACTGTTTCCATAAAGAACCATGTGTCACGAAAATGAAAAAAAAAAACAATCTTGGAATCACTGGGATATGTAAAAGAATTCTAGAGTTATTACCGCGTAAAGAGAAATGTTTCAGGATTAAAAAAACTGGCCTGACAAGTAAGGGAAAAACACACACTTTCCTTTTTTTCTCACACTGTTACGTTGGTTGCCATCTGTAACTGTATATAACTGACGCCTGAGAATGTAGGGCCACTTATATAATTTATCTATATTCTTCACGTGGGTTTTTAAATATTTGCATAATGCTTCTCAGTATACGTCAAGCGTTCAGTTATGTAAACATTATTTTAGAGGGGACTTAAATCCACAATGTCTGAAGACAAATTGATGGAGGTCTGGAGTTAAGTTAGCCTTACAAATACATGCATTTCCTGCATTAAATTTTGTGTATTTCCTACTTTATTTTCTCCTTTAATAAACCAGCCTTCAGATCCATGTCAAAGAAAAGGAAACAAGATGGCCAGATAGCTAAAAGTTAAACATATGGTCTTCTTGGCACGATTCCAGAAAACAAATTACGAATTTAAGGTTTATAGTTTATTAGGGCCACCATGAAAAATGACATCCTCTCTTAATATTTGTACACCCATCTCATTCATGACCTACAGTCTGGCTCCCACTGTAGCAAAGGTTCCCACTATAGTAATACATGTTTTGCACGTGGCAGCTATACACAGCTCAGTAGCATCGTCCTAACTTTGTTTCCTCCTTTTCCCATTTCGCATTTCCTCAGTTATTAATGTTCTTTCTTAATGAGCTGCAACAAGTTAGTTTATTCTTTTGGTCTCATGCACATGTTAATTCGTCTGTCCATTTCTATAAATGCCCTTATGACTTCCTATATGGTGGATTGGTGCTACAGCAGCTATCTGCCCTTATAAAACAGCTCACTTCCCACTTAGCCTTACTACACCTCTCAGTGATTGTAGCTCCCGTTTCAATCTTCACATGGAAACCTTTTAGTAATAGTGTATTAAAGCTGACATGCATTATCTGAGTGACTTATCGCTACACTATTAGTCGGATTTACACTACAATATGTGGGGTGTCAAATTAAAGATCAACTGCACATGGACCGCACATGGAGTACTGTGTCCAGTTTTGGGCACCGGTGCTCAGGAAGGATATAATGGAACTAGAGAGAGTACAAAGGAGGGCAACAAAATTAATAAAGGGGATGGGAGAACTACAATACCCAGATAGATTAGCGAAATTAGGATTATTTAGTCTAGAAAAAAGACGACTGAGGGGCGATCTAATAACCATGTATAAGTATATAAGGGGACAATACAAATATCTCGCTGAGGATCTGTTTATACCAAGGAAGGTGACGGGCACAAGGGGGCATTCTTTGCGTCTGGAGGAGAGAAGGTTTTTCCACCAACATAGAAGAGGATTCTTTACTGTTAGGGCAGTGAGAATCTGGAATTGCTTGCCTGAGGAGGTGGTGATGGCGAACTCAGTCGAGGGGTTCAAGAGAGGCCTGGATGTCTTCCTGGAGCAGAACAATATTGTATCATACAATTATTAGGTTCTGTAGAAGGACGTAGATCTGGGTATTTATTATGATGGAATATAGGCTGAACTGGATGGACAAATGTCTTTTTTCGGCCTTACTAACTATGTTACTATGTAACTGGAATTCCTACATTTGGATCCCATCTATAGTAACATTAAAGCAGATCTGTCATCGTATTTAACAATGCAAAATGAATATGTTGTTAAACTGATCTTTTTGACCTGATGTGGCTGACCTGCTTACTTTGAAAATTAGTGTCAGACTGGCTGTATAATACTTTTTAATGGTTTCTCTGCCTAACATTAAAACTAGTGTCTGGATTCATAAAATGCTCATTTTAACTTCAGGTTTCAAAGGATTTTCAAAGTAAGCACACTGGTTTCATCAGAACTAAGAGGCATATTTACGGTAATTATGTATGTAGTTTGCATTGGGAAATCTTGTGACAAATTTGCTTTAGGTCTTGTGCAGCTATCAGTACTACAAGATTTATCAACATTTACATAAATGCACATACATTTAAAAAAGTAAATAAATTCTTAGGTGTAAACACATTCCCCTTGTTTCCCTACACACAAATCCTTTATTATGCATTTCAAAACATGTCTTGATTGCATCTAGAATTCATATCACTCCAAAATGCAGTTTGGTAACTCTGAATTTTGCCATTTGCCAGGCTTCTCTAGCCGCCCACCATCTACCTGGAGAATAAAGGCATCAAACGTTTCAATATTAACCTGCCCAATCCTTCTCTTTCCTCAGGGCTGTACCACTACATACATAAATAAATGCATACATACATTTAAGCATAAACAAAAATGTCCATAAACATAATAATGCTAATCAAAGGGTTCCTCCACCAGGATAGGAAGTCCCATAGGAAGCATATAGGGGGTGTGGAAAACTAACACTGACCCAAAAGATACAAAAGTATCGAAACACACCACTCAAAGAGACAATATAAAAAGGTTAACAAATTTTATTGAGAGTACACACATGCTAAAAAGAGTAACAATAAGCAAATAAGTAATAAGAGGAAGGATGATACCCGAGTAAAGTGCACAAAAATCAGAGAATGAGGTAGAGAGTAACACAGGCTATGGGGATGAGGTAGATATCCATAGTCTACTGATTACGTGCAGGCATACATAAAGAGTTAACCATTATTAGCCAAAGTCCAAAGTGCTAATGCATGAAAGACTAATAATTCCCGACACATACCCATAAAGTCCACCTGTCCTCAGTCTCCAGGGAAGCCCCGACGCGCGTTTCGCGTTCTTGCTTTGTGAAGGGGAAGAAAATTGTGCGTGCTATGTCTCTGCTGAGCCCCCAGTTAATATAGCTCACTATCTACCTCAGCCGCCAATGCCGCATCGCGCATGGCACCGCCGCCCCCGGGTCCCAGCTGCAGCTGTTTCCGGCACTCACAATCGGCGTGCGTACATTTAAGCATGTACAAATGTAATCCATTAAATAAGTTTTTTAAAATCAATTTAGGGTCTCGTACGATAAAATCTGGTAACCCCTTATGCTATTTGCATACTTTCCGGCCACATTCCAACTAGACTGTGTCCAGTCTCACTAAATACACTTGCATTGAGCGAGGCCGCATATGTTTAGTTGGCATGTGACAGCATGTATGCAAATCACATACTTGTAGTCATATGCCTGCCACTCATGGAGCTGGAGAATCCTCACAGTGCGTAGTGCACGCGATGTAAGGATTCACAAGTCTGCAGTCACATAGAGACTGCAGACTTATAGCTTAAAGGGAACCTGTCACCCCCAAAATGGAAGGTGAGCTAAGCCCACCGGCATCAGGGGCTTATCTACAGAATTCTGCTGGGCAGGAGGGCGGTCCGATCCGATGGGCGTCGTGGTCCTATCCGGGGCTTCCCATCTTCATAGGATGACGTCCTCTTCTTGTCTTCACGCTGCGGCTCCGGTGCAGGCGTACTTTGTCTGCCCTGTTGAGAGCAGAGCAAAGTACTGCAGTGCGCAGGCGCCGGGCCTCTCTGACCTTTCCCAGCGCCTGCTGGAGCGTGAATACAAGAAGCGGACCTCATCGTAAGAAGATGGGAGGCCCCAGACCGGACTGCGACACCCATCGGACCGGACCGCAGCGGGACCGCCCCTGGGTGAGTATAATCTAAAGTCTTTTTCTCATCTTTCAGGATACATCGGGGGCTTATCTACAACATTACAGAATGCTGTAGATAAGCCCCTGATGCTGGTGGGCTTAGCTCACCTTCCATTTTGGGGGTGACAGGTTCCCTTTAAATCCTGTCAGCAGGATTGTGCTCAGTAACCTACAGATGGTGAGGTTGGCACCGTTACACTGATTAAAATGATACCTGGTGATGAAATCCGTCTTGTGGATGTTGTTTAATCTTTATCTTTATGTAAAATAGGGGGCAGTTCACTGAGGTATTAGTGATCTGTCAGAAGCCATCAGTATGAATACCTAATCAGAGCATCACATGCAGACCCCCACAGGCCACCCCGGAGCACGAGCGTATCATTAACTCAAAACTGAAAGTAAAGATTAAACAACAACCACAAGATGGATTTCATCAACCAAGGTATCATTTTAATCAGTATAACGGCACCAACCTGTCACTGCCTGTAGGTTACTGTGCCCAATCCTGCTGACAGGTTCTTTTTAAAACCAAACAACCCCTTTAAACTTCTGCTTTGCATTATTTTAATGATTGATCCTGTACAGTGAATAGGTAAGCTGCACTCTGTGTAGTGCTTACTGGAATGCCCAGTAGCGTAGCTACCAGGGGGGCAGAGGGTGCGGCCGCCCCGGGCCCACCACTCACAGGGGCCCACCGGGAGCTACACTACACTTATAATTAGCTTGGTGGTAGAGCAGGGAGATACAATCTCCCTGCTCTACCTCGGGCAGGGGCTGGAGACAGGCAGTGAAGCTATGCCCCTCCCCCCAGTGCTGACACTGTACCTGTCTGTGTCCAGCAGACACGCCCACATTGCACGCTCAGTGAACCTGTCTGCTGCAGAGCAGTCAGGACCATGGCGCTGGGTCTTCCCTCCAGAGAGGAGCAGGACAGGGACACAGTGCTGTAAGTAACAGCTCACACTTCTGTCCGTAGTGGCCTGAGGTGTCTGCACCATGCAGGGAGGAGGTGACAGGACGCTGCTTCTCTCCAGATAAGACCCAGCCACATACTGTATCTGTACTCTCTGAGACACTGTAGATTTATGGCGGCATCTTGAACCTTTACACAGATCGGGTCACTGTGAGTGCAAATCGCCCCAGCATGACCCAATCTGTAAAAAACTTCAGAGCAGCTGATATAAATCTAATGGTTCCTGAGAGAGACAAGACTAGTCAGTAATGTGCACTGATAGACGTGACCCCGGCTGCAGGACCCCACAGATGAGGATATAGGTCTCTTTCCTATAATATATATACACACATATCCTCATCTGTGGGGTCCTGCAGCCGGGGTCATGTCTATCAGTGCACATTACTGACCAGTCTTGTCAGTATATATACCTTGGATTTACTGATCTGAGATCATACAGACATTGGACTGGTGGGATCCTGACCCCAGCTATAGGAGATATATTTATAATGTAATGCAGTCCTATAGCCGGGGTCAGGATCCTATCAGTCCAGTGTCTGTATGATCTCATATCAGTAAATCCAAGGTTTTAAACACAAAACCCCCATTATAAAACCTTTTATTTAAAAAAGTTATGGGTGAGTTTATACAGTATGATAAATAGCCAGACAGAAGAAAAAATAAACACAAGTGTGTACAGAAAATCACATATGGGTGCGGGCCGCTGAACATACACTCAGTCTACACAACAAGACCCCAAAGGGGGAGAAGGGAAAAAGAGAGGAGCAGACGAGCGAGGGGGTGTACTTTCTTCTTTAGATTGGTAATATTCTACCTTCCCCTCTTTCTTCTGGTTGCCTCCTTTCCTTTTCCCTCTTTGGAGTCTTGTCCAGACAAGAGTATTTTTTTAGGGTTACCAGGATACATTCAGGGGGCTATACCCATACACTGGCCTCTATACGCACCCACTGGCTGTTTCTATTTTCTTCTATTTAGATCTTTGTTAAATATATCAGGGCTGTACAAGTAGCAGGCCACAGACAGGGACAGACAGTGACCAGATTCTTAGGAATGGGAGATACTGCGTGTTCCATTATACAATGTGGGAGCTTCTGTGGGGGTCATTATACAGCATGGGAGCTAATGTGGGGGTCATTATACAGTGTGAGAGATAATGCAAGGGCCATTATACTGTTTGGAGGCTGCTGTCGGACCATCACACAGTGTAGGGGCATACATACAGTGTGGGAGCTACTGTGGGGGTCATTATACAGTGTGGGGACTACTGTGGGAGGCTGTAAAGAGTTTGGAGCTACTGTGAAGGCACATAGACATTTTACTACTTAAGGGCACAATGGTGGCATTACTATGTGAAGCAGTATTAGGAACAATGCTTTTGTACCACACAGCAGGTGCAGTAATAGGGTTACATGCGGCAGCAGCGGCTCAGTATTGGGGTATCAGGTGCAGTAATAGGGACACATACGGCAGCAGCGGCTCAGTATTGGGGTATCAGGTGTAGTAATAGGGACACATACGGCAGCAGCAGCTCAGTATTGGGGTATCAGGTGCAGTAATAGGGACACATACGGCAGCAGCGGCTCAGTATTGGGGTAACAGGGGCAGTAATAGGGACACATACGGCAGCAGCGGCTCAGTTTTGGGGTAACAGGGGCAGTAATAGGGACACATACGGCAGCAGCGGCTCAGTATTGGGGTTATTAGGTGCAGTAATAGGGACACATACGGCAGCAGCAGCTCAGTATTGGGGTATCAGGTGCAGTAATAGGGACACATATGGCAGCAGCGGCTCAGTATTGGGGTATCAGGTGTAGTAATAGGGACACATAAGGCAGCAGTGGCTCAGTATTGGGGTATCAGGTGCAGTATTAGGGACACATACGGCAGCAGCAGCTCAGTATTGGGGTATCAGGTGCAGTAATAGGGACACATACGGCAGCAGCGGCTCAGTATTGCGGTATCAGGTGTAGTAATAGGGACACATATGGCAGCAGCGGCTCAGTATTGGGGTATCAGGTGTAGTAATAGGGACACATAAGGCAGCAGTGGCTCAGTATTGGGGTATCAGGTGCAGTATTAGGGACACATACGGCAGCAGCGGCTCAGTATTGGGGTATCAGGTGTAGTAATAGGGACACATACGGCAGCAGAGGCTCAGTATTGGGATATTAGGTGCAGTAATAGGGACACATGCGGCAGCAGCGGCTCAGTATTGGGGTATCAGCAGGATGAGGAGTTTGTGCAGGTTGGCAATAGATGGTGATGGTGCAGGAATGTGAGAAGTGAAATGTGTCTTTGTTGTATTCTCTGCAGACGAGTCCTGGATGGAAGAAGTTGTCATGTCGGTCTGGGCCAGATGGAAAAAACTGGAAAAGTTAACGATTCCATCAGAAAGAACGTCAGCGGTAAATTACCATCTATAACTGGGCTGTGAGCTCTTATATGTTCTGTAGGACTGGTATCTACCACTGTATGGTCACAAAATGGAGGTAATATCAGTGTTGGTCTTTGTGGAGATTTTTTTTAGTTACAGGAGGATCATCGGCTGAGGTTCTTATACCCACAATTACAGTGTGACACCATAGTTGTAATCAGGGGTTAGGGGCCCACTCAGATGTCTCACCCCCCCTGAGCTGAACCCCTAGCTACGCCTCTGGGAATGCCTAACCTTAAACATCTGCCTTTTATTATTACACTAACATACTTTATTCAGTGTATCGAATAGGTAAACTGTTAGTACTCTTACTGGATTTGGGACTCTTGAATACTTATCTTCCAATTCTTAATGTTTTGCTTCCCTACGTGGGATCTTCACTGACTGATGGTGCTATATCATGTTTACATTACAGACGATTTTTGAAGCTAAACTCTTCCTACCCTCTTGTTTTATTGGCCAAGCACTGTTCCTCTATGACAGTGGGAGACCTTGGCCTTGAGTTTTTTACGTTCTGGTTGGACGTAGCAATAATTCTGTCTGATTAGTCCTTTGTGCATACATTTTCTATTTAACTAAACAAAAAAGAAAACCACATGAGCCGCAGACCTCATTAACCAATCAAACCGAGACAGAACGCAGCTGACTTATGACTTATAGGTTACGGCAGAAACATCTCAGAACAGAGATAGAGTCTCCGAGTGCACTGCCAAATCCTTTTTGCTTGCTGCTAACTCATCTCAGAGAATGAATCTCACAAACATTTTTCCACTTAAGTTCCATAGCTTTGCAGAGAAGCGCTGTGAAAGTACCAGCAGATCCACATACAGTATCTGCGTAACGTCAGATGTCACGTTTCTGTTGTAATCTGTTTAAATCACTGCTAAATACACAGAATATGAGAGAACTACAGAGAAACATATGTCACTGTATGCGAAGCAATGTGCACATAGCAAGTGTAGACATGTACGAGCAAAGTGTGAGCCCTACTGCTCTCAGGTGTATGACCAATACTACCGGGACCAACACTACCGGTGTTAGATGTGGAAACATAGCAAAATTACTGTGTAATTACTGTGTCCTTCAGAATAAATACTATGCATATGAAATACATATATTTCAAGTTGAAGAGTCATCAGGTTCATGCTTCCCAGACTACGAGCAGCGTGATATTTTACTCTCAAACATACAGTGAAAAAGAGGACTGTGTGTCTCGGATGACTAGTCCAAGGAAGGTTCCAGGCCGGATTCTCCTTAACTCTGATTCCTTTGACTGGCAAGTCTCTACCTATGAACCCACATGGAGACAGACCTGTTAGTTCATTGGAGTGGTGCGTGATGCAGGCGACCAAGAACCTGTCGCTTGGGCTAGTCATCCGAGAAACATAGTAATCAATGGCTTTTCAAAGTACCATAGGTCAAACGGTCTTCATGTATGTGCATATCGCTTGGGGTCTTCTGCTAGTAGAGATGGATACGATGGAATGACCCTTACAAAATGTGTATGATTCGCATGAGCCTTTTGTAGTCCACAGAAAAGAGTTTACAGATGTGGTGAGAATTTGTTCCTTTCTGCAAAAATAAATTAATTAACTTGTCAAGCCATAACCTTGGCACAATGAGGGTTGTCCAACTAATTCATAAAAAAATCCATCTGCTCGCTGCCAGATGAATGGAACTATGAATGTAATTTTATTATCTCCACCAAGGGGACACGGGTTGCCAAACTAATAAGAAAAAGTGGTCTTCATGTTAGTGCATTAGCATGCAGGGTCTTGTAAAATAGGGCTACAAGAGGGGAGGGGGTGGGAGGGAGAAAAGATGTTACTGGAAATTCTGATTGAAGGTTGAGTTATTGCAATTTAATGAATTGCGTTGATATCCAGTTTAAGAATGTAAGCATCTAAGTAACTCTGTATGTTAATTGTTTTGTGAAAATGTAACAAAAATAGTTAACAAAAAAATAGGGCTACAAGGCAATATTTAATGTTTATCAATTGGGCCACAGTGCCACCTAACATGGCCATGATACCAGCATTGCAAAAAATCAAAGTCGGCTGGATTTTTCATCGTGAGTTGAATACATTACCTCCACACACTTTAATGTAAATTTGCATACGACATGTCAGCAATTTTGCTTTTCCACTTGCTATCACCCAATCCATACTAAAGCAAGGTTTATTTAAAAATAACAACATTTACCACAATCCAACCAAAAAAACAAAGACAGTGGCGCTAACTGTATTACTGCTGTTCACTATCATGCAAAAATTCAGAAAAAAAATCAGCAATCAATTGAAATGTGTTATTGCAGATTTCCTAAATCCACATTGACTAGATGTGCCCATTTGGCTAGGGCAGGACAAATTGTAATTACATTAAAAACTAAGATCTTTTACGAGTAAATAAAGGTTCACTTAAAAGAATATTAACACAAAGTCATCCCATTAGAGAGTGCATGTCCGTGCAGACACACATGTAAAATAGAATGTATGCTATTATTTATTTGGTTAAAGCATGCAACCCTTGTGGGCAATCAGCTACTTCCGAAAACCATCAGGAGGGTCCTTTCATCTTGGATTGCTGGTGGAATGGTTCATTTCTTGCCTCTACTCTGTGGCATGATAGTATTTCAAAGCTACAGACTGAAGATTATTTACAGACTTGAGAATAGAGCAGAGATGCAAATCTTTATGTACAACCACTGTTTGGTTACCTAAGAGAATGGAGAGAGTGAGAAAAATGTTCTGTGCACTTCATGCTAAAACTATCAGTATATTTATACTATAATACTGATTATTCCCAAAATTTTAAAAGGAACCTGTCAGGTCTCCCATGCCCCCAGAACCACCAGCAGTTGTGTCTTCATATCTAAATACCCTGCCTAACAGTCCCGTTATTACATTACACACATACACAGATCTTTAGGAAAAGTGTTTGTAAAGTCCATTTATGAACTGTAAATGAGGCCTTTGACTATTCGATGAGGCGTTAGTGTCTCTAGACTAGTCGGCCCACTTAGCATGTTATCACGCCCCTGTGGGTGAGATAACATAGCTTACAAGGCTCGGCGTCATCACTAGCGCTATACTTACCTGGAGCATGCACACGGCTTCTTTCCCTCACTGCATTAATTCATCTAATGCCGGGTGTATGCGGGCCAGCTTCAGGGAGGTGCAGTGCACATGATTGTAAATGGAGAAGACTTCCGATTATGTATGATAACGTGCTAAGTGGTAACACGCTAAGCGTGCCGACTAGTCTGGAGACACTAACGCCCCCTCTACTAGTCAAAGCCTTCATTTACATATCATAAACTGACTTTAGAAATACTTTTTCTAAAGTTCTGTTTATGTGTGCAACGTAATACAGGGACTGTTAGGCAGGGGATTTATATATGCAGACAACTGATGGTGGTTCTGGGGCACGGGGGACCTGACGGGTTCGCTTTAAGTTATCCCCTATCTATAGTGCAGAAGTCCTGCACTGCATTTGGCAGTCCTACAGGCCAAGAATGGAACAGATAATGAGCATTCATGATGAGGCAGAGCCTGGTTCCTAGGTTCCAGAGCTGCAATATAGGGATCACAGGGGACCATGTGGTGGCAGCCCCAGTGATCAGTAGGTTATGACCCATCCTAGGGAAATGGGATAACAATATTTTCAGAATAACCCTTTAATATTATATTTAATCTAACATGATACTTTCTGTTAATAGGAAAGGTTAAGTTGGATTGCCCCATATGAAACTTGATTTATTGAATGATTTTTTTTGTAGTGAACACAATTGGATAACATAAGTATAGTAGATAGTGAGACTCTCTCATTGCTGCACTCAAAACATTAATTACTTGTGAAGTAATGACCGAACATGATTGGAACAATAGAAGTTGGAAAGTTCCGGAAGTAGCTCACCTCTGCTACTGCGCATCTCATGTCTGTGCATGAATATGGAGGTTACTTCGGTATGTGACAAGCCCGTACCCATGTAAATTGCATTTTACAATTACCGGAGTCTTTAGGTACCTTCACACATAACGATATTGTTAACGATATCGTTGCTATTTGTGACGTAGCAACGATATCGTTAATGAAATCGTTATGTGTGACAGCGACCAACGATCAGGCCCCTGCTGGGAGATCGTTGGTCGCTGAATAAAGTCCAGAACTTTATTTCGTCGCTGGACTCCTGCTGACATCGCTGGATCGGCGTGTGTGACACCGATCCAGCGATGTCTTCACTGGTAACCAGGGTAAACATCGGGTAACTAAGCGCAGGGCCGCGCTTAGTAAACCGATGTTTACCCTGGTTACCATGCTAAAAGTAAAAAAAAACAAACAGTACATACTTACCTACAGCTGTCTGTCCTCCAGCGCTGCGCTCTGCACTCCTCCTGTACTGTCTGTGAGCCGGAAAGCAGAGCGGTGACGTCACCGCTCTGCTTTCCGGCTCCCAGACAGTACAGGAGGAGAGCAGAGAAGCAGAGCGCAGCGCTGGAGGACAGACGGCTGTAGGTAAGTATGTACTGTTTGTTTTTTTTTACTTTTAGCATGGTAACCAGGGTAAACATCGGGTTACTAAGCGCGGCCCTGCGCTTAGTTACCCGATGTTTACCCTGGTTACCGGCATCGTTGGTCGCTGGAGAGCGGTCTGTGTGACAGCTCTCCAGCGACCAAACAGCGACGCTGCAGCGATTCGGATCGTTGTCGGTATCGCTGCAGCGTCGCTAAATGTGAAGGGGCCTTTAATCTTGGGTGGGCTGGGCACTTTATGCTAGGCACTTCATGTGGAGGGAGCCTGCCCTATGTGCTGATGATCTTTTCGCTAACATCTAACTTGATTAAGCTAAGTAGCAGTCACTAAAAATATGTATATATACTCCTGATGAACCTCATTTTGAGAGGGGAAATGCGTCAAGTTCTAATTATATACATCCATATATTTGGGCTTATTGAGCTATATTTTTTCTGGGCATTTTTTAAGTGCATGGTTGATTTTCCTATATGGAGCATTGACTCCAGAAAGGTTTATTATGGTTGGAGCATTCTTAGGGGGGGGGGGGTCCTTGTACACAATTTATTTCCTACTACCATGAAAGTTTATGAGGATTATTAGAATGTGTATTAGCAGGACCTTTATATCTCGGGTCTATGAGAATTGTGTATGGTGGTGAATACCATTGCACTTTAACATGGTCTATTGACACCTGTTTGCTTGCTACGGTCTTCTTTTTTGCACTCCAGCTCCTTACATCTAAAGCATATACATTCCCATTAATAGTTTCCCATTAGAGTCAGTATTTGGGATAGCCGTCGAGGAGTGTGGGGGTGCAACATGTCGTGATTATTTTAGGGTGCCAACGCCCGCTGTAAGGCAGGGTCAGAACAAGGGTCAACTGTATCTTTTCTGCCCCTTGTCTACCATGTTTAATTACATTTATCTCATCATTATTCAACCCTTTTTTTTCTACCCCTTCTCCCTATAGGGATCTTTATGATAAGAAGGGATAGTCGACGGTGAGCGGGGGCGCCACTGCGCAGGTGATAGGGTGCCAACCTCCGCTGTCAGGTAGGGCGCAACTGAGTATTAGGACATAGGGCCAGACACCTCCCAAGGCCTTTTTGTATCAATTTTGATTTTCTTTGGTGATGGTTTTGTGTGCACCCGTTTTTAACAATTGAATAATAAAATGAAATCTAGTTTTGCTTTGTATTTTGTTAGCAATAGAAGTTTAATAACACACTGCAGGTTTGCTGTGACTGTCTGATTCATGTTGCAGAAATCTGTTTGCTTACTGTCAAAACAACCCCTTTCAGACAGATGGAATTAACCTTCTGATGAATTGACCTCCTGACGAAACTGCAGAGGCAGTGAAACACGCGTCGAGGTGCGCCACGGGACCACCTTCCAGGTTCACACTATGACTACAGGTATATCTTAAAGGGACTCTGTCACCTGAATTTGGCGGGACTGGTTTTGGGTCATATGGGTGGAGTTTTCAGGTGTTTGATTCACCCCTTCCTTACCCACTGGCTGCATGCTGGCTGCAATATTGGATTTAAGTTCATTCTCTGTCCTCCATAGTACACACCTGCGCAAAGCAAGATTGCCTTGTGCAGGCATGTACTATGGAGGACAGAGAATGAACTTCAATCCAATATTGCAGCCAGCATGCAGCCAGCGGGTAAGGAAAGGGTGAATCAAACACCTGAAAACTCCACCCATATGACCCAAAACCAGTCCCGCCAAATTCAGGTGACAGAGTCCCTTTAAGATCTTGTGATATTGTTTTGTCTGCATTCTGGACTATTGCCCGGTAGGTAGTATACCTGTTAGGATTTTGGGCTAACAATATATCTATATCATCATGCTGAATGAGCATGGTAGACGAAATTATATATAAACCAGCATAACAGGCATTACTAAAGTTTGATAGTATATATAGGAACTATCACCTAGCCTAGATAGTGTCTCCAACACAATCTGCCCTATTTCAAGTGCTCTCCTGGCAGACTAGTGCAATACTCTAATAAGAGTGATAGATGCCTGGTTATTGGTGGCCCCATTGGTTACTCCTGACATACAGCCAGTCTTTCTTTTTTGGTTATAATGTTTAAGATATATTTTTTGTAATTTTTCTATGCTAATATGTTGTATATATATATTTATTAATTGTGAATTAAATACATTTGTACTTTGTAAACATATTGTACCTTCACTGTCCTCTATTGGTCACATGTTTACAAATGAAGGGATCACTATGTGATCATATGTAAGGAATATCGCTTTTAGGTGTTTAGATGAAATTAAAGTCTGAGAAATTTCTGCGACAAATCTGTCGTATGTGAAAAGATCCTAATATTGGTCAAAATTCTACATGGACTGAACTAAAATTTAAGATTTGCAGAACAACAAAGCCACCAAAGCCTTGAATTATTAGGACCATCAATTTTCACAAAGGTATTAATGAAGGGCATATTGGAATGAGACTCTTCTGATTCATTAAGAAGCACATGCTTCTTAATGAATCAGGAGTGTCTGAGAAGTGATGTGTGCCTCACCACAGATCTTACTCCATTAGGGACTGGAGTAAGATTCATGGTGTAAAGAACGCCACACTTAGTCTTGAATGACATGAGCTGTGGCACCTTGCCGTTGCATATCCCAGTCGTGCTCAGCTCTGCCCAAACTGGCGTGATAATGCTGCATTGCACAAACATTTTGTAACTTTTTAAAGCTTGTTAAATCCATAATTGGTATGTAATTGGTTTGATGAATCGGGCCCAATGTTATAAATGGGTTGTCTGAAAATCACAACTTATGGGGAGATAGCCGAATCTAATGTGTCTAATCACTGGGACCCTCACAGATCACAAGAACAAGGGTCCTATGTGCATCATTTATATGGAGCAGTGATCGAACATGTGCTCTGCTGCTCCATTCGACATCTGTGGGACTAATGAAAACAGAAAGGCACAGATTCAATGAATGAGTGGCATTGTGCATATGTGATCGCTACTCTTTACAAATAAGGGATGCGGAATCCCCGTTCATCTGACAAGTGGATGTCCCAGCGAGTGGGACCCTCAGCAATCAGACACATCATTTGTCTGTACGTATCTAAAAAAAAAATTAGCTGAATACAGTCACGACTAATTGTATTTGAAAAAAAAAAAAAAAATATTTATGCCCAAAGCGCGTGAGACGTCACTATGTGAAAACCCATTGTAATGAAATAACTTCCTCTTCTGAATATGTGTCTAATTAATGAGGCCTACAGCCCAGTCGTCCTAAGATTCAGATAATAACATAACGATGCTGTACATAACTGTATACATTTCAGTTATCAGCTATTCACAGATTTTTGCTCTGAAAATGAAATTGTTTGCATGATATTTGTTGGATAAACTAGGAGCGCGGTGCCGGTTTTTGGAGAAAGGACAAAGCATAACGAAACGCAAACTGCTCTGACACACCGTAATGTTACTTAGGGCAGAAAATGTCTGTAATAAGGCATGTATCAAGTTATTGATTTATTTTTATTATAGTTTCCTAGAAAAAAAAACTTAAATGTGTAAACTTGAAAACATGTGGAGGTGCAGTATGGATCCATTGATTTTCTGTGTGTGCTGATTTGGGGATCCATGAAATTGAGCCCTTACAAAAGGGCTCTTTTGAAGGGCAACATCCTACAGCACCCAAAATGTTTTGGATGTAATTATATTTTAATGCAATTTTATATACATAGTAGACAGTATGCACATTTTCACAAGTCCAAAAGCCATTAAAAAAATTCTGGATGGAAAATGGAAACAGGTTTATTATCTACAAATTAATATGTTGCCTCCCCCTAGTACATCACAGCAGAAGACTCAAGACAAATTAGAATGGCATGGATCTGATTTACAGCATCCAGTGCTGTTAATGTATAATGCATTTGTCAATTGGGCAAGTCACCTACAGCCACAAAACTAGCATTCCTCAAATAATATCAGTAGACCCTTAAGCTATTGCAAAAAAAACAATGGAGGGAGACTGTTGAAAGTCAGACAGCACCACAAGTTTAAACAGGTTATCTCACCTAAAAAAGATACTCAATTTCCTTTGTGTTTTACCGAGGAATACACCTGCAAGGCCAAGAAGAAAAAAAACTCCCAAGATTTTTATAATGTGCAGATCTCTTAGATAACTTTTACATTCTTGCAAGGGTCTCGAGGAAAGTTGTTCCAGCGCAATTCCGAAAATTCTAACTTCTATGAAGTAAAAGTTTAAATACTTGAAAGATAGAATGTTTTGCCAAGTCAAACCAAGTAAGTGGAGTGATGACAGTGGGGCTGTGGAGATTGCTTTCTGTACCATATGATTTGAAATGCTAATCCAGATAGAATACACCAAGCAGAATGTGCATTAAATAGGTTTATAGGAATCAAAAGATTATTATTTTTGCACATTTGTTGTCATTGCTGTTCAGTGACTTGCAGTAGTGTTAGGAACTGTCTCTTGGGCAATAAAATTGCCAAACTGCATCAGTGAGTGCCATGACCAGGCCTGGATTGGCTGACAGGAGAACTGGAGAATCCTCCAGTAGGTCCTTGAGCAGAAGTGGCCCACCACCCTCTTATATGAGCAGTACTTCGCACAATACACTTGTTTTACCATACACAGACAAAGGCAGCATCTTATTAATTGAACAATCAACACAGTTTATTGCTATAGAATTTTGTGAATGCGGATAACTGAGATTGTCATATTTGCATGTAGCTAAAAAGTGGGGCCCTGGAGTTGATGTTACTAGTGGACCCTTGGACCCAAAGTCCGAGACTGGCCATGACAGTTGGAAGAATGCAAAATTAAGTCCGTCCATTCATTCAAAATCCAAGAGGTGGACATCCAGACAAAACATAGGAGTCAACAAGTCGGCTCATCACAAGGTCTATCAGTTTTGGAGTGATAAACACTGCAGTGGAGGTGGCTCATATGCTTTGTAATAGTGAGATCACAGACGTCGATGCAAGCACCATGCGAAGCACGTTATACAAGTCTGGAATGGTGGCTCAAAAAAAGTTGAAGAATGCTCGACTTCAATATCATCATGATAAGTGTCGGCTCGAGTTTGCAAGAAAGCATGAAAAGTGGACAGCAGAAGATTGGAAACGGGTAATTTGGAGCGATGAGACAAAAGTCAATAGACTAGGCTCTGATAGGTGCAAATGGGTCTGGAAGAATCCAGGTAAAAAGGGCTAATGGATCGAGAAATTGAAGGAACTGTTAAGTTTGGTGGAGGAAACCTGATGATATGGGGTTGTTTCACAGCCAAAGGCATTGGATACTTGACCATGCTCGATGGTAGTCTCCATGCTGAAATATACATTAGTGTTCTACAAGACTCGTTACTTTGTACACTTGAGTACTATGGGTATGAAAAGGACGACATAGTGTTCCAGCAGGACAACAACACGAAGCATAGTTTGAGATTGGCGGAGAAATGTTTTAGTGACAATGAAGTGGAGGTGCTGAATTGGTCCCCACAGTCTGCATACTTCAACCCAATCGAACGCTTGTGGATAGAGCTTAATAAAAAACTGTATACATATCAAAGTGATAAGACCAGAATGCACCAACTTTGGGAATGTGTAGAAGAGACCTGAGATCAAATTTCGGTCGACACATGTTTGAAACGGATTGAGAAAATGCCCAGAAGTAGTCAGGCAATGTTGAAACCCAAAGGTGGATTTACAAAATACTAAAAAAATAATGAAAATTAAAATTTAGATTTTTAGGAGCAAAACAGTGACAATGCAGTGACATGACAAGAATCTTCATGTATGTGTATGTATGTATGAGATAGCTAATATGATTGTCTATAAAATTATGGTATCACCACAATCAAAGCACTAATGGACGGTGACATATGGAGCATGAAAGTCAAAAGTTCAAAACATTGTTACCCTTTTGCCAGTTACTGTAAATCATGAAGAAATGTGAGAATTGCTGAAGCTTTTGATGTGTTTGTTATGACTGTATACAGTAATGTAGCTTATAATTCTTATTCACATTAAATAGTTATTCATTTTAGTCTGTAATATTTTTGCAATATCATTCTTTCCTCACTATGGTGACTGTACCACAACTGTTCCTAATATAGATCATTTAATCGTTTTGGAAAGTAGGGATGTGATATAAAAAGAAATGATCGGTCACAGTAAAAATAATCAAGAATAGTAACTCTGAAATACAAAGACAGCCAGTAAAAACAGTCTAGTGCTATGGGAGATAAAGTTTGTTTTCAGTGTTAAAATCCAGTAGTACATTTTTTTTTAAAGTTTCACTTCATGGCATTTACTATCACCTCTATGCCAACACTAGCAATGAGTATTGTGGGTATGATCGATGAAGATGAATATTATATTATAGTTTGATTACTTGTAGCTTATAATTTCTTGCTTTTACACCATAACAGTAAATGGCTGATCCAATGGCTGAGCAATATACAATTGTGTGAAAAAGTGTTTGCCCCTTCCTGATTTCCTATTCTTTTGCATGTTTGTCACATCTAAGTGTTTCAGGACACAAAACAAATTTAAATATTAGACAAAGATAACACAAGCAAACACAAAATGTAGTTTTTAAATGAAGGTCTTTATTATTAAGGGAAAAAGAAATCCAAACCTACACAGACCTGTGTGAAAAATTGATTGCCCCCTAAACCTAATAACTGGTTGGGCCACCCTTAGGCCACCTACAATCAAGCCTATGCAATAAATGGCAATGAACCTTTTACAACTCTCTGGAGGAATTTTGGCCCACTCAGCTTTGAGGAATTGTTGTAATTCAGACACATTGGAGGCTTTTTAAGGTCATGCCACAGCATATCAATCTGATTAAGGTCAGGACTTTGACTAGGCCACTCCAAAATATATATTTTTTTGTTTTTCTTAAGCCATTCAGAGGTGGACTTGCTGGTGGGTTTTCGATCACTGCCCAACTGTATAACTCAAGTGTGTTTCAGCTTGAGGTCATGAACAGATGGCAGGACATTCCCCTTCAGGATTTTTTGGTAGACAGCAGAATTCATGGTTCCATTTACCACAGCAGGCCTTCCAGAGCCTGAAGCAGCAAAACAACCCCAGACCATCACACTACGACAAACATATTTTACTGTTGGTATGATGTTCCTTTTATGAAATGCTGTGTAACTTCTACGCCAGATGTAATAGGACATACACCTTCCAAAAAGTTCAACTTTGTCTCGACAGTCCAAAGAGTATTCTCCCACAAGTCTTGGGGATCATCAAGATGTTGTCTGGCAAAACGGAGATGATCCTTTATGTTCTTATTGCTCAGCTGTGTTTTTTTCTTGGAACTCTCCCATGCAGGCTATTTTTGCCCAGTTACAGTCTTATGGTGGAGACATTTACACTGACCTATACTGAGGTTTGCAGTTCTTTGGATGTTGTCGTGAGGTCTATTGTGACCTCTTGGATAAGTCATCGCTGCGCTCTTGAGGTAATTTTGGTAGGCTGGCAACTCCTGGGAAGGTTTACCAACGTTCTATGTTTTTGCTGTTTGTGGATAATGGCACACACTATGGTTCGCTGGAATCCCAAAGCTTTAGAAATGGCTTCATAACCTCTTCTAAACTGATAGATCTCAATTACTTTGTTTCTCATTTGAATTTCTTTGGATCACGGCATGATTTGTACCTTTTGAGGATCTTTTAGTTTACTTCACTTTGTCAGGCAGGTCCTATTTAAGTGATTACTTGATTGAGAACAGGTTTGACAGCAATCAGGCCAGTGTGTGGGGGGGAGGGAGCAATCACGTTTTCAGACAAGGCCTTGTAGGTTTGGATTTCTTCTCCCCTAATAAAGACCTTCATTTAAAAACTGCATTCTGTGTTTGTGTTATCTTTGTCTAATATCTAAATTTATTTGGTAATCTGAAACGTTTAAGTGTGACGCACATGCAAAGAATAGGAAATCAGGAAGGGGGCAAACACTTTTTCACACAACTATATGTACAAGGTGAGTTCATTAAAGATTTCTCCTGACACACTTCTATATATCACAGGAAGCTGAAACTGCACATGTACAATGATATAAGTCCCTATAGGTTACGTGCCAATTTGCAACTCAGACCTAATAACTTATTTACCCCAACTGGAAAATTTTAAAATGTAACTGTCGTTTTAATTTTTATTTCAGAAATCAATAGTACATGTGAAAATAAGCAACTTTGTAATATATCTTATTAGAAAAGCCTGCTTATTTCACCTCCTGAATTGATCTTTCACGCTTGTTTTCAATATTTTTTTATTCAGTTTAACAATAACAAAATATATTTTCAAACATAATTGTAAAAAAGAAAATTAACAATAATATAACAGGGTTTGGAGGGTAGGACAAAGAAAATAAGTTGTTGGGATAAATGGATAAACAGAATAACAAGGTTAGGGGAGGAAGAAAGAGGGAAGGATATAGAAAAAGCAGGGGTAGAGGGGAAGAAATAACTACCTAATGGTCGAACTGATCTTTCACTCTTAATTCAGGAATACAATCTGCATTCAGTGAAGACAGATTTTCACATTACTGAGATAGGAGATGGTAGTTGGTGCTTTTAACATTATATGGAGGAGCTGGAGACAGACACAGACAGAATGCTGCAAGTTCCTTACAGTTCTTCAAGGATCGTCGAGCACCAACTATCATCTATCTCAGTAAGGGGGAAAACTATATTCACTGAAGACAGATTTTACCCTTGAAGAGAGAGTTTTAAGAATGAATAATAATCAGCCCAGGAGCAGAAAAACAAACAAGAACAGATTTCTCTAGTAAGATATATTACAAAGTTTCCTAATTTCACATGTACTGTTGATTTATTAAATGCAAATTAAGATGAAGGTTATTCTTTAACATGCCCTTACTTTTATAAGGCACCACGTTACATAGCAGCTAGTTTTGTTAAAAGACGAGCATTAAACTGACAAAAAAGCATTAGTAAATGTCACAGCGCACATAACTTGCATTCCATTCAATGAATACCTAAATCTACATATTACTAAGGTATAAACCTACAAAGAAAAATCATTCAATACCATTAAGTCAGTCTTGCCGAGTTGACCTCGCAGAAATATGCATGGTCTTTCTTCTGTTGTGCCTGGACATGCTAGCTAATGCCTGTCCTGAAAAATCAGTATTGAAGAGTAAATCAAACACCATGTGGATCAAAAATATGCTCTGAGGTATTTGAGAGAGCAAAATAAGATAATATATATTTATTGTGTACCTGTCTTGCCTAGAGCTTCAGGATTCCTGAAGAAAACTGAAGTGTATTGATCAGGTAGGGAGCACTGCCTCCAGACTAAGTCTATATGAGTTCGCGGAACACTAGGAGTACTCTTTTACTCATGTATGGTAGGAATGTAACCTAATTCCTTGAAAAGCAATTTATAAAATTACTTGTCTTTGAGTATGTTCATTTCTGATAAGAAGCTGTACTTATGAATAAGTGAAAACACTGATAGAGAACCAGAAATGTCTGAAGAGGGTTTTGTAATCTCAAGATATCTGACCTTCATTTCACTGCATGGACTGGGTTTTGGTAATCAGTACCGAGTCTCAGTGGCAACCAATACTCCCCTGCAAAATCCATCCAAGAGCATCAAAGGGATAACTTGAAGACCTGAGCCCCAACACAAAATCTGCAATTAGGTCTACCACCTACCATTGCTTCTTAAAGAGTAACTAAACTTTTTAAAAAAAAATAATTCTGCAGCATGGGAAGTTCTGAAATGTTGCAAATCACTTTGGCTTTGTCTTCCCTCCTGTTAAACAAATTCCATATAAGTGGATTCCAAACCCGCGCCTTTCCCCGTCTATTTGTCTGTCTTCAGTTATATTGATATGAGAACATACTAATTTGGAGTACAGAAGATGGCAGTGACAGGGTCAACATCTTTTCCTTCTCTGATTGATGTGCTTATCAGAACAATCTCCTGCAGCACCTTATGCCCAAAGTTATCACTGACACATAAATAGCTGAAATATGAAAATCTACTTTATTACCAAGACCTGATAAAAGTGAGTTTTTTTCTTTTAAAGTCTGATCCTTTACTTTGATACTTACAATGTTCCATTTTATAACCCACTATAATAAAGCATGTTGTATATATTGCACTCTAATTTATCATGGTGCTGTGAAGTAAAGGAATGTAAGGGACCGGGTTGTGAATAGTCATTGCATGACGTTGGGGAGCGAGATCTCGCGTGGTTGGGCAAGTATAACTTTCGTGGTAAATGTGGCACACAAAGTTTGTGATATTGTTCAACAGATTGACAGCATTAATAGTGTATCCAGTAAGAAGGAGTTCTCAAGTAGAGAATTCACCAATTGTGATACTCAGGGAATAATTCACATGATTACATGCCCTTGCCCTCTCAATTATTTGAGCAAAACCATTAGACTAACCAGATGAGTCATGAAACATGTTGGTGCTGTCTGTCCTGAGGAAAGAGGATAGCACAGTGGTTAGACATGTATGTAAGCACCATGATGGAGACCCCTAATGCTTGGTCTTTCAAGGGATTGAGAAAGTGAGTCCATCTCCAAGGAAGAACCACTGGGACAATGGCCTTCTCCGTAAAGAAGCACAATGGAACTTTCGCATAAAGTCTGATACATGGAGGGTCTGAATGATTTCTTCTTGTTCATTCCATCTCATTCATTCCATTTATCTAAAAGCCCAACCGTCCCTTGTACTGTGGTTTATCAGGTTGGCCATTATCCCCTTGGAATGTGAAATCTGTTATTATGAGACTCCCTATATCTCTTTCTATTATGTGTCTGCTGCTGACAGCAGTGTGTTAGGGGGAGCAGGGTGTGGTTAATAGGTGGTTATTAAACTGTCATACACGTTTTTTTCTTTATAAACCATTATTATGCTGTGTACTATAGATTTTTTTGGGGGGATGATGTTGCCAATTATGACACAAATGCAATGGTGCTTAGAACTATAAGCGTACATTTTTACAATTATTAGCAATTATAATTGCAATAAGCCGTTTATACCTCCTGTATGTCCTTACGTTGTTAGGGTATGTGTACATGGAAGTGGCAGAGATCGCTGGTGCAATCTTCTGGCGAGTTCTTGTACAGGATTCTCTGCACCGAGCTTGACATGTTCTGCTGCTTTACCTATGGTTGGCACATCCATAACGTCAGCGCTTACTTTACCAGACCCAGGTCTTTAGCTGACCCGATCACTGCCATCATCTGTACTGTAAATGAGTACATTATATTAATGCAGCAAAATAAAGACAAATAGACTGGGGAAAAAAGTTTGGAAGCCACTCACCCGTACATGCAATTTTTTACAGGAATGAAGACAAATCTCCTAATAAAGTGATTTGCAAAGATAAATAAGTTTCCATGCATGATACAAGTCTTAAAAAATGTATCTGCTCTTTATGTAGCAGAGGGCTAGGGTCAGACCTCTGCACCCCCTAAATTATGCCCGTTATCTGCATAAAGCATATTCTCTGGTTCTTTTGGTATTCTGGTTATCTCCCCGACTCCCACACTCCAAAAATACACCTAAAGGTAAACTGACAACAGTATGCATTGAGAAATTGAAAATTGAGTTCCAATAGGGTAAGAAAATCAAATAAATGGTGACATATTCCATTCCTTTATCATAGAATCATCATTTATGCAGTATATGTACTATGTAATCACTTGGGAATACAGTAATCTACTATATAATTGTCTAAGGGTCACTTCCGTCTGTCTGTCCTTCTGTCACGATTATTCATTCGCTGATTGGTCTCAGCAGCTGCCTGTCATGGCTGCCCCGACCAATCAGCGACGGGCACAGTCCAATTAGTCCCTCCCCTACTCCCCTGCACTCACTGCTCGGCGCCTGCTCCATAATCCCCTCCACTCACCGCTCACACAGGGTTAATGGCAGCGGTAACGGCCCGCGGTGTAACGCACTCCGTTACCGCTGCTATTAACTCTGTGTGTCCCCAACTATTTACTATTGATGCTGCCTATGCAGCATCAATAGTAAAAATATGTCATGTTAAAAATAATTTAAAAAAAAAACAAAAACCTGCTATACTCACCATCCACCACCTTTCCCGCTCCTCACGACGCTCCCGGGACCGCTCCATTGCAAGCGGCAGCTTCCGCTCCCAGGGCTGGTGTGCGACAAGGACCTGCCGTGACGTCATGGTCATGTGACCGCGACGTCATCACAGGCCCTGCTCATACCAGCCCTGGGACCGGAAGCTGCCGCTTGCAATAGAGCGGTCCCGGGAGCGTCGTGAGGACCGGGAAAGGCTGCGGATGATGAGTATAGCAGGACTTCAATGGGCCTTCGGAAGGTGAGTATATGTTTATTTTTTTAAAGTCTCTATACTACATGGCTCTGTGCTGTATACTCCGTCGCTGTGCAATATACTATGTGGCTGGGCAATATACTACGTGCCTGGGCAATATACTACGTGGCTGGACAATATACTCCGTCGCTGGGCAATATACTACGTGGGCTGTGCAATATACTACGTGACTGGGCAATATACTACGTAGCTGGGTAATATACTACGTGACTGGGCAATATACTACGTGACTGGGTAATATACTACGTAGCTGGGCAATATACTACGTGGGCTGTGCAATATACTATGTGGGCTGTGCAATATACTACGTTGCTGGGCAATATACTACGTGGGCTGTGCAATATACTACGTGGCTGGGCAATATACTACGTGACTGGGCAATATACTACGTGACTGGCCAATATACTACGTGACTGGGCAATATACTACGTGACTGGCCAATATACTACGTGACTGGGCAGTATACTACGTCGCTGGGCAATATACTACGTGGACATGCATATTCTAGAATACTTGATGCACTAGAATCGGGCCACCATCTAGTCTACTATATAATTGTCTAAGGGTCACTTCCGCCTTTCTGTTCTTCTGTCTGTCTTTCTGTCTGTCGCGGATATTCATTGGTCGCGGCCTCGGTCTGTCATGGAATCCAAGTCGCTGATTGGTCGCGGCAAAACAGCCACGACCAATCAGCGACAGGCACAGTCCGGAAGAAAATGGCCGCTCCTTACTCTCCGAAGTCAGTGCCCGGCGCCCACATACTCCCCTCCGGTCAGCGCTCACACAGGGTTAATGCCGGTGGTAACGGACCGCGTTATGCCGCGGGTAACGCACTCCGTTATCGCCGCTATTAACCCTGTGTGTCCCCAACTTTTTACTATTGATGCTGCCTATGCGGCATCAATAGTAAAAAAATGTAATGTTAAAAATAATTAAAAAAAAAACAAAAAACCTGCTATACTCACCCTCTGTAGTCTGATGCATTGCGAAATTACCCAGAAGACTTAGCGGTCTCGCGAGACCGCTAAGTCTTCTGGGTAATTTCACAATGCATCTTGGGAACGGAAGATGGCGGCAGCCGCGCACCCATTGCCACAGCGCCGTTGGATCCCAGGAGGTGAGTATGTAACTATTTTTTATTTTAATTCTTTTTTTTTAACAAGGATATGTGCCCACACTGCTAAATACTGCGTGGGCTACATGGCTGCTATATACTACGTGGGCAGTACTATATACTACATGGCTGCTATATACTACATGGGCAGTACTACATACTACATGGCTGCTATGTACTACATGGGCAGCAGGGCTGTGGAGTCAGAGTCGTGGAGTCGGAGTTAGTTTTCGTTGGAGTCGGAGTCGGTAGAAATGTACCGACTCTGACTCCAGCTTTAAAAAAAAAGGATTAATATTTCATAATTGAACTTTCATATGAATTTTAGAAATGTTACTCAAATATATATGTTCTAACAAACTATGAACAACAGTGATAAGCAGATAAGAACACAGCCAGTACATTTCAGTAGAATTTTTCATGTGCACTAAATGAAATTGAGAAATGTGACCATTCATCAAAAATAACAGTGCAACAAGCGATTCCTCTGTATCCTGACATTGTCAGAGATGTTGCCTGAGTGGTTACTGCTTTGCCACCAATCCAAGTTAGTGTAGAGAGGTTGTTCTCTGCTCTCAAAATAATTAGATCAGATTTGAGGGCATCCATGAAGGAGGATCTGACAGAGGCAATACTTATTCTGAGGACAAATTTATAGATTTCGTCGTATTAACTGCATAACAGTGTTTATTACATATTTACTTACAAGAGTTTAGAAAAGTTTATAAAAGTTATTTGCTATATTCTAATTGTATTCTAATAAATATAGTTTTTGCTCTAAGTGGTCTGATTACTTATATGATGGTGAGAAACTGAATAAGCACGATGTTAATATTTGACAATAGTAAATTTATTGTTACGAATTGGCCATTTATGAAGGAGTCGGAGCCGGAGTCGGAACCTGATAAAATCCAGGAGTCGGAGTCGCAACTGTGGCTTACCGACTCCACAGCCCTGATGGGCAGTACTATATACTACATGGCTGCTATATGCTACGTGGGCAGTACTATATACTACATGGCTGCTATATACTACGTGGGCAGTACTATATACATATATATCATGATTAAGGGTGCTTTGCCACCTGAAACGCGTAGATAGTGTTTTTATCATCATTTTGTGCTGATGTTTTATCCTCTGCTTCCAATATGAAGTGAATAAAGTATCAAGTTTTACTTTTCATTGCCTCGTTGAGCTGGATTTCCTTTTTTGCTTTTTGCAGTACTATATACTACATGGCTGCTATATACTACGTGGGCAGTGTTATATACTATATGGCTGCTGTATACTACGTGGCCTGTGTTAGATACTGCGCGGGCTGCTTTATATACAACGCATCGGGTATTCTACAATATGTATGTACGGTATGTATATAGCAGCCACATACTCTATAGCACAGGCCACGTACTATTTGTATGCTATATACTACATGGCTCCTATATACTACGTGGCCTGTGCTATATAGTATGTGGTTGCTATATACATACATATTCTAGAACACCCGATGCGTTAGAATCGGGCCACCATCTAGTTAATCTATAAAAAGCGAGTACTGCAGTTATTTCCTCTGGATGATCTTTCAGACTATATGAATTGAAAAAAAAAAAACCTTGCATGCACACCCTCATGAAATTAGAGGCATACGGAGGCATTGTATGTATAAGTGCCATATATTGACTGCATGATATAAAAGGTTATTGTAGGTAAATGATATACGGTAATATCCTGCACTATATTGCTGAATGTGAGTTATCAATGTAAGAATGGTGAATTCAGTGGTTAAAAAAATTAGTTTTAGTTTAAATACCACAAGGTTAGTTAGCAAGATAAGGCTTGTAATGATACCCTAAAGAGATGATAGTAGCTTGAGAAGGGAAAATTGTGTGCAAGTGCAGGTTATGTCTTGACACAGTAATGCAAACCACTAGGTATAAATCACAAGCAAATTTCAAACCTTGAGTTTACATAACATCATCAGTCCATTTTAGCTGGGAATTAGGTTACATATTTATTTAAAAAAGGAAGCTTTTTCCTAAAAATACTAAACATGACATTATAGGTCAGGGGTTTACAGAGGAAGCCTAAGAAATATGTCCGATCCAGGACCTCCACGACAGTGTGACGGCGGTGGGTGTGGACCCCCTGTGCCACTGGCTGGGCTTACCTTTGAGGGGCGTAACTAAGTAACTACCTGGTCTTCACAGAACATCTGATGGCAAGGATAGGCATGGGCCATTAGGGTAGTTACCAGGTGCTACTCCAGGGCAGTCCTGGGACCTGCAGCAGCTGACCGAAGGGTCAAATGCAGCAATACAAAGTACAGAGGATGAAGACAGAGATGTGGTCAGGAAGTCCGAGGTCAGGGCAGGCAGCTCAGGTTCAAAATATGAAGCCGGGTCAGGAGCAGAGAGGTCAGAAACAACGAGTAAACAAGTCAGGTCGGTAACAGAAGAATCAAGAAAATAATGCACCTAGACAGGGATCTAGAGACAAACTGCATGGCAGGGAATAGGCCAGGAAAGCAAAACTCTGCAGAATACAGTGGTTTTAAAGGGACACTGTCACCTGAATTTGGAGGGAACAATCTTCAGCCATGGAGGCGGGGTTTTTGATTCAACCTTTCCTTACCCGCTGGCTGCATGCTGGCTGCAATATTGGATTGAACTTCATTCTCTGTCCTCCATAGTACACACCTGCGCAAGGCAAGATTGCCTGGTGCAGGCATGTACTACGGAGGACAGAGAATGAACTTCAATCCAATATTGCAGCCAGCATGCAGCCAGCAGGTAGGGAAAGGGTGAATCAAACACCCAAAAACCCCGCCTCCATGGCTGAAGATTGTTCCCTCCAAATTCAGGTGACAGTGTCCCTTTAAATTCTGCAGGGTTTGGCCGTGCCTGAGTCCCTATAGCTGATGGAGACGCTCTGGCAACAGGAGGCTGTAGCAATGCTGGAAGCATTGCACAAAGCATCTCAGCGAGATGGTCTGACACTGGGAAGAGCAGAGCGATGCACGCAGTGAGCAGGACAGCGCTTACAAACTGTGCGAGTCACCAGCATGACATAACAGTCTTATTTAGCCATGTACGTATTTCCTGTTGCTCATACTGTTAATTATTAAGGGAAAACACGTCTTTTATGAAGCAAGTGAGACTGCATCATCCAATAATTTCAAGCTTTGTTTTCAAGCTATTTTAATCAAGAATGATGGTATAGTGCCAGCGCTATTAAAACTGACAGTGGATGAAGTCATCCTGTAAGTCTGCTAGCTTGGGTGTAGTCACACAGAATTACTCCACAAGGCACATGACTAAAGGGGATTTTTGAGGTGCCAAATCAAATCCTACAAAAAGCAATGCTTGGATTTTAATCTTCAAATCCACCATATAAAGTGGACATTTTCCAGAGTACAATCCCATATTGTGCTATTTCGTCACTGAAAGTAATTTGGTGCAATTCATAATTATGGCTTTCTTAGCTGTTTAACTAAAATATGACAAAACATCTGGCGATGAAAATCTAAAATGTGCACAATGTGGACAAACTACACCTGTGCTTGGTGACCCCATCTATGAAACTATTAGGAATTTACTGAAATGCACAATCCTTATTATATTCTAATCAAAACTCTTCCTTTTTATCAGTAGGAAATTACCGTACGTATAATTTACATTGACTTATGAACCCATCAGCGGACTGCAGAATGCCATTTATGACAGCCTACCCTCTGCTACTAGGACACATATAGAAGAATGCTGTACCGTGCAATGGTGGCTTTCCACACATTAAATCTTCTGGCAACCTGAGAACTACTATCACAATTATATAATATCAATGTGCAATAATATTACAATTATGTGAGTTCTCTGAGAATTAATTAAAATACCATTTATGTGCCACATTATTATATTTATTGATTGACAATTGAAAGCTCCTTCACCTGTCCATACAAGTGCTGCTTTTCCTCCTCTGTGATGGGAGGTAATTGTCAGCTTGTACTTCTATTTGTTTTCTCAGCAGGTGAGAGGAGGCAATTAGCACTGAATGAGTTCCTCACACTTTCACAGTCAGCTGATGGCATCCTATAAGGTGCATCTATACTGGCCGATTTTCAGGAACAAGCATTCCTAGGAACACTCATTTCCCAATAATTGGCCATTATAAACAAGCTGCTAATCACCCGACCAAGGAACAGAACATTAATTTGTCCAGGGAAAGGATTTTAATCTTCTTTAGAAACCAAAGCACATTGTCCTGTGTATACAAGACACGTGCTGCCGAGAACATTGACAGTCTATGCACACAGAACAATCAATTACTGATCGTTCTGTGTGGATTGGAAGTACAGGTGGCCAATCTAAAGAGGCTATTAAACAGCCCCCGATCAGCATCTATGTAGTTGATCGGCGGTCATCTAACGTCCGCCATAATCTAGTGTAAACGCACCCTTAGTCAGCTGATAGGGGTTTTGTACTGGGCTGGCATCTTCTGCTGACGGGGACTGTGTGACTGCTTCATTCAATGGTCACAGACCTTTTTACTCAGCTTCTACAAGAAACACCACAGAGAGTAAAACACTGAAACCTGGAGACATGGCACCCAAGTGTACTTCCAAGGCACATTCCTTGCAAGCGGGGTTGGTATAATCTGCAAGGAAAAGCTTTATGTTTGGGACTGACTGTCAATTTGGGAAATCTTGGTAATGGCTGCCTTCATATTGCATTAATTGGACAATAATAGCTCTCGCATGCTGCAGGGCATAGAGAGGTCTTATTCTTAGCATTTTAGCATTTCCTCCAGTCACAAAGATCTCAATCACTTTCATTTGGCTTTATGGTGATGTATTTGTCTGTCAACACAGGCCAAGAGACAGATAAGAGGACAGGAGATCACAGGAAGAGTTCAACTCCCATTCAATGACCTCTCCAGAAAAGTTTTCCAAACAATTGTTCCTGCTGATGAGCATCGCCCCGGCACTCGGCTGACCTCATACATTACAGGAGCTGCAGAACATCCAGGTGTTTTAACAAAAACAATGTAACATGTTATAATGATAAAGATGATTGCAATCAGAACGACCTCCATGCTTATCCTACAGATTGGCAGATGCGGAGCCGCTATCTTGGTCAGCTGGAGGGCTATCCAAGCTGTTAGCGCTGTCATCATGTACAAATGGCAACTTTAAGCTGCTGTTTACACCAGACTGTATGAGACTAAAGACTGACCGGACAACTCATCACAAATGTCACAGGAGGTGACACAGTAAGTATCCCACCTACAATAACTAGAGTGAGAAGCTGCTACAAAAAAGTGCTTGCACTCTAGTGAACTACGGTAAGTGTATTTGCTGGTTGTCCATTTTCCCACTTAGTGCCATGCACTGAAATGTTCTGGATCTTTCCAATGTCTGCTGAGTTCAGCAGTCGGAGGTATTGCATTATGTTGTTTGCAGAATTTTTTTTTTCTTAGTGAAGGTGTTGTCTAGTTGAGGCAACCACTTTAGGCAGGGGCTACAAGGCGAAATGTCTCTCGCAACAATAACTCTCAGAATAGCTGAGTGACAAAAACATCTGTGTAACTTGTCTGCTGTCGCACAACTATTTTAGAGCTGTGAGTCTGCTGAAAATTAAAGCAGCCAAGTTCTAGACAAGTTGCATACAAGCGGCGTGTCACGTGCGACTTGCATTCAAGTCTATGGTGAGTGTGGCTAGTGACCACCAACGCATTTGGAAACGTCGCAGGCTGCAATTTGGCTCCATAGGAGATTGTTACATCCAATGGTTGCAACTGTAAGTTGTGATTTCAGTGCCACACAACACATGTTGCTGTATAGCCCTAGTTTAATAGTATTATATCAAGATGCATTTACTATAAAGCCTCAAAACATGGCTCCAAAACTTCAGTTGGGGAAACAATTTGTTTGTCTTTACTACTTTATTGCAAGTTCCTCTCGGTAATCTCTCTATGCCAGGAGAGTTCCTGGAAAATGGTTCTTGCTCCTTAAAGCAATGTATTTGAAGGAATTGTCCTGGCTGGAAAGAAAAGTGCGATGGACACTGTCACATTTTGTGAGTTGGTGGTCAAGTGACCACATTAATGTGTCCAAGTGGAGGAGAGTTTAGTTGACACATGACCACAAGTGGGCAAATTGTTTACCACCTACTCGCATGGAGAATATAGGGGAGTCGTTACAGAGTGACTTTTCATCTCAGCTCAGAAAACCCCTTTAAAAAACTAACATCTGAATAATAAAAGAAACTATAACTTAAGTGGGACCAGGAGCAAAGTTTTGTATGTATGCAACTTAAGGGCCTTTAAAATGAAGCAATTATTGCGTGAATACTGGGTCATGCACGTCTAGCGATTGTCAACAAACTTTTTGCTGGTTCGTGACATGCGCCGTACTAGTACTGCGCTGCCGGCACTGCATTTGTGCCAGCAGCAGTACTAGTACGGCGCACCGATCACCGCGGTCTCGCGCTGAGCGCCGCAGTGATCGGGTGTGGGTGTCAGCTGTATATGACAGCTGACACCCCGCAGCAATGCCCACGATCGGCGCTATCGCCGATCGCGAGCATTTAACCCCTCTGATGCCACTGTCAGTAGTGACAGCGGCATAGAGGGGGATCGCGAAGGGACGGGGGCTCCCTGCGCTCTCCCACCGGAGCAACGGAAAGAGATCGCGTTGCTCCGGTGACCCGAAAAGGAGTCCCCGGATCCAAGATGGCCGCCGGACTCCTTCCGGGTCATGAAATGACCTGGCTAGCCGGCGCCTGCTGAGAGTTGCTGAGAGCAGGCGCCGGAAAGCCAGCTAAACTGCCTGTCAGATCGTTGATCTGACAGAGTGCTATGCACAGTGTCAGATCAACGATCTGATCTAATACAGTGATGTCCCACCCTGGGACAATGGTAGAAAGTTAAAAAAAAAAAAATAGAATGTATAAAAAAAAAAAAAAAAATCCCCACATTAACCCCTTCATGACCCAGCCTATTTTGACCTTAAAGACCTTGCCGTTTTTTGCAATTCTGACCAGTGTCCCTTTATGAGGTAATAACTCAGGAACGCTTCAACGGATCCTAGCGGTTCTGAGATTGTTTTTTCGTGACATATTGGGCTTCATGTTAGTGGTAAATTTAGGTCAATAAATTCTGCGTTTATTTGTGATAAAAATGGAAATTTGGCGAAAATTTTGAAAATTTCGCAATTTTCACATTTTGAATTTTTATTCTGTTAAACCAGAGAGATATGTGACACAAAATAGTTAATAAATAACATTTCCCACATGTTTACTTTACATCAGCACAATTTTGGAAACAAAATTTTTTTTTGTTAGGAAGTTATAAGGGTTAAAATTTGACCAGCGATTTGTCATTTTTACAACGAAATTTACAAAACCATTTTTTTTAGGGACCACCTCACATTTGAAGTCAGTTTGAGGGGTCTATATGGCTGAAAATACCCAAAAGTGACACCATTCTAAAAACTGCACCCCTCAAGGTACTCAAAACCACATTCAAGAAGTTTATTAACCCTTCAGGTGCTTCACAGCAGCAGAAGGAACATGGAAGGAAAAAATGAACATTTAACTTTTTAGTCACAAAAATTATCTTTTAGCAACAATTTTTTTATTTTCCCAATGGTAAAAGGAGAAACTGAACCACGAAAGTTGTTGTCCAATTTGTCCTGAGTACGCTGATACCTCATATGTGGGGGTAAACCACTGTTTGGGCACACGGCAGGGCTTGGAAGGGAAGGAGCGCCATTTGACTTTTTGAATCAAAAATTGGCTCCACTCTTTAGCGGACACCATGTCACGTTTGGAGAGCCCCCGTGTGCCTAAAAATTGGAGCTCCCCCACAAGTGACCCCATTTAGGAAACTAGACGCCCCAAGGAACTTATCTAGATGCATAGTGAGCACTTTGAACCCCCAGGTGCTTCACAAATTAATCCGTAAAAATGAAAAAGTACTTTTTTTTCACAAAAAAATTCTTTTAGCCTCAATTTTTTCATTTTCACATGGGCAACAGGATAAAATGGATCCTAAAATGTGTTGGGCAATTTCTCCTGAGTACACCAATACCTCACATGTGGGGGTAAACCACTGTTTGGGCACATGGTAAGGCTCGGAAGGGAAAGAGCGCCATTTGACTTTTTGAATGAAAAATTATTTCCATCGTTAGCGGACACCATGTCGCGTTTGGAGAGCTCCTGTGTGCCTAAACATTGGCGCTCCCCCACAAGTGACCCCATTTTGGAAACTAGACCCCCCAAGGAACTTATTTAGATGCCTAGTGAGCACTTTAAACCCTCAGGTGCTTCACAAATTGATCTGTAAACATGAAAAAGTACTTTTTTTTCACAAAAAAAATCTTTTCGCCTCAATTTTTTTCATTTTCACATGGGCAGTAGGGTAAAATGGATCATAAAATTTGTTGGGCAATTTCTCCCGAGTACGTCGATACCTCATATGTGGGGGTAAACCACTGTTTGGGCACTCGGCAGGGCTCGGAAGGGAAGGCGCGCCATTTGACTTTTTGAATGGAAAATTAGCTCCAATTGATAGCGGACACCATGTCGCGTTTGGAGAGCCCCTGTGTGCCTAAACATTGGAGCTCCCCCACAAGTGACCCCATTTTGGAAACTAGACCCCCCAAGGAACTTATCTAGATGCATATTGAGCACTTTAAACCCCCAGGTGCTTCACAGAAGTTTATAACGCAGAGCCATGAAAATAAAAAATAATTTTTCTTTCCTCAAAAATGATTTTTTAGCCTGGAATTTCCTATTTTGCCAAGGATAATAGGAGAAATTGGACCCCAAATATTGTTGTCCTGTTTGTCCTGAGTACGCAGATACCCAATATGTGGGGGTAAACCACTGTTTGGGCGCACGGCAGGGCTCGGAAGGGATGGCACGCCATTTGGCTTTTTAAATGGAAAATTAGCTCCAATCATTAGCGGACCCCATGTCACGTTTGGAGAGCCCCTGTGTGCCTAAACATTGGAGATCCCCCAGAAATGACACCATTTTGGAAACTAGACCCCCAAAGGAACTAATCTAGATGTGTGGTGAGGACTTTGAACCCCCAAGTGCTTCACAGAAGTTTATAACGCAGAGCCATGAAAAAAAAAAAAAAATTATTTTCTCAAAAATGATCTTTTAGCCTGCAATTTTTTATTTTCCCAAGGGTAACAGGAGAAATTTGACCCCAAAAGTTGTTGTCCAGTTTCTCCTGAGTACGCTGATACCCCATATGTGGGGGTAAATCACTGTTTGGGCACATGCCGGGGCTCGGAAGTGAAGTAGTGACGTTTTGAAATGCAGACTTTGATGGAATGCTCTGTGGGCGTCATGTTGCGTTTGCAGAGCCCCTGATGTGGCTTAACAGTAGAAACCCCCGACAAGTGACCCCATTTTGGAAACTAGACCCCCAAAGGAACTTATCTAGATGTGTGGTGAGCACTTTGAACCCCCAAGTGCTTCATAGAAGTTTATAATGCAGAGCCGTGAAAATAATAAATACGTTTTCTTTCCTCAAAAATAATTATTTAGCCCAGAATTTTTTATTTTCCCAAGGGTTACAGAAGAAACTGGACCCCAAAAGTTGTTGTCCAGTTTCTCCTGAGTACGCTGATACCCCATATGTGGGGGTAAACCACTGTTTGGGCACATGCCGAGGCTCGGAAGTGAAGTAGTGACGTTTTGAAATGCAGACTTTGATGGAATGCTCTGTGGGCGTCACGTTGCGTTTGCAGAGCCCCTGATGTGGCTTACCAGTAGAAACCCCCCACAAGTGACCGCATTTTGGAAACTAGACCCCGAAAGGAACTTATCTAGATGTGTGGTGAGCACTTTGAACCCCCAAGCGCTTCATAGAAGTTTATAATGCAGAGCCGTGAAAATAATAAATACGTTTTCTTTCCTCAAAAATAATTATTTAGCCCAGAATTTTTTAATTTTCCCAAGGGTAACAGGAGAAATTTGACCCCAATATTTGTTGTCCAGTTTCTCCTGAGTATTGTGATACCCCATATGTGGGGGTAAACTACTGTTTGGGCACATGCCGGGGCTTGGAATTGAAGTAGTGACGTTTTGAAATGCAGACTTTGATGGAATGCTCTGCGGGCGTCACGTTGCGTTTGCAGAGCCCCTGATGTGCCTAAACAGTAGAAACCCCCCACAAGTGACCCCATTTTGGAAACTAGACCCCGAAAGGAACTTATCTAGATGTGTGGTGAGCACTTTGAACCCCCAAGTGCTTCATAGAAGTTTATAATGCAGAGCCGTGAAAATAATAAATACGTTTTCTTTCCTCAAAAATAATTATTTAGCCCAGAATTTTTTATTTTCCCAAGGGTTACAGGAGAAATTGGACCCCAAAAGTTGTTGTCCAGTTTCTCCTGAGTACGCTGATACCCCATGAGTGGGGGTAAACCACTGTTTGGGCACACGTCGGGGCTCAGAAGGGAAGTAGTGACTTTTGAAATGCAGACTTTGATGGAATGGTCTGCGGGTGTCACGTTGCGTTTGCAGAGCCCCTGGTGTGCCTAAACAGTAGAAACCCCCACAAGTGACCCCATTTTAGAAATTAGACCCCCCAAGGAACTTATCTAGATATGTGGTGAGCACTTTGAACCCCCAAGTGCTTCACAGACGTTTACAACGCAGAGCCGTGAAAATAAAAAATCATTTTTCTTTCCTCAAAAATTATGTTTTAGCAAGCATTTTTTTTGATTCACAAGGGTAACAGGAGAAATTGGACCCCAGTAATTGTTGCGCAGTTTGTCCTGAGTATGCTGGTACCCCATATGTGGGGGTAAACCACTGTTTGGGCACACGTCAGGGCTCGGAAGTGAGGGAGCACCATTTGACTTTTTGAATACGAGATTGGCTGGAATCAATGGTGGCGCCATGTTGCGTTTGGAGACCCCTGATGTGCCTAAACAGTGGTAACCCCTCAATTCTACCTCCAACACTAACCCCAACACACCCCTAACCCTAATCCCAACTGTAGCCATAACCCTAAACACAACCCTAACCGCAACACACCCCTAACCACAACCCTAACCCCAACACACCCCTAACCATAACCACAACCCTAATTCCAACCCTAACCCTAAGGCTATGTGCCCACGTTGCGGATTCGTGTGAGATATTTTCGCACCATTTTTGAAAAATCCGCGGGTAAAAGGCACTGCATTTTACCTGCGGATTTTCCGCGGATTTCCAGTGTTTTTTGTGCGGATTTCACCTGCGGATTCCTATTGAGGAACAGGTGTAAAACGCTGCGGAATCCGCACAAAGAATTGACATGCTGCGGAAAATACAACGCAGCGTTTCCGCGTGGTATTTTCTGCACCATGGGCACAGCGGATTTGGTTTCCATATGTTTACATGGTACTGTAAACCTGATGGAACACTGCTGCGAATCCGCAGCCAAATCCGCACCGTGTGCACATAGCCTAATTCTAAAGGTATGTGCACACGCTGCGGAAAACGCTGCGGATCCGCAGCAGTTTCCCATGAGTTTACAGTTCAATGTAAACCTACGGGAAACAAAAATCGCTGTGCCCATGCTGCGGAAAAACTGCACGGAAACGCAGCGGTTTACATTCCGCAGCATGTCACTTCTTTGTGCGGATTCCGCAGCGGTTTTACAACTGCTCAAATAGAAAATCGCAGTTGTAAAACCGCAGTGAAATGCGCAGAAAAACCGCGGTAAATCCGCCATAAATCCGCAGCGGTTTAGCACTGCGGATTTATCAAATCCGCAGCGGAAAAATCCGCAGAGGACCAGAATACGTGTGCACATACCGAAACCCTAACCCTAGCCCTAACCCTAACCCTACCCCTAGCCCTAACCCTAACCCTACCCCTACCCCTAGCCCTAACCCTACCCCTAACCCTAACCCTACCCCTAACCCTACCCCTAACCCTACCCCTAACCCTATTCTAACATTAGTGGAAAAAAAAAAATTTCTTTATTTTTTTATTGTCCCTACCTATGGGGGTGACAAAGGGGGGGGGTCATTTATTATTTTTTTTATTTTGATCACTGAGATAGATTATATCTCAGTGATCAAAATGCACTTTGGAACGAATCTGCCGGCCGGCAGATTCGGCGGGCGCACTGCGCATGCGCCCGCCATTTTGCAAGATGGCGGCGCCCAGGGAGAAGACGGACGGGACACCGGCTGGATCGGTAAGTATGATGGGGTGGGGGGGGGACCACGGGGGGGGGATCGGAGCACGGGGGGGGGGAATCGGAGTGCGGGAGGGGTGGAACGGAGCACGGGGGGCGTGGAACGGAGCACAGGGGGGGCTGGAATGGAGCACGGGGGGGTGGAACGGAGCACCGGGGGGGGGTGGATCGGAGTGCAGGGGGGGTGATTGGAGCACGGGGGGGTGATTGGAGCACGGGGGGAGCGGACAAGAGCACGGGGGGGAGCGGAGCACTGGACGGAGGGGAGCCGGAGCAGTGTATCGGCCAGATCGGAGGGCTGGGGGGGCGATCGGAGGGGTGGGGTGGGGGCACACTAGTATTTCCAGCCATGGCCGATGATATTTCAGCATCGGCCATGGCTGGATTGTAATATTTCACCCGTTATAATGGGTGAAATATTACAAATCGCTCTGATTGGCAGTTTCACTTTCAACAGCCAATCAGAGCGATCGTAGCCACGAGGGGGTGAAGCCACCCCCCCTGGGCTAAACTACCACTCCCCCTGTCCCTGCAGATCGGGTGAAATGGGAGTTAACCCTTTCACCCGATCTGCAGGGACGCGATCTTTCCATGACGCCGCATAGGCGTCATGGGTCGGAATGGCACCGACTTTCATGACGCCTACGTGGCGTCAAAGGTCGGGAAGGGGTTAAAAAAAAAACATTTCCCAGTAAATCCATTTATTTATGTTAATTAAAAAAAACAATAAAAGTGCACATATTTGGTATCGCCGCGTCCGCACTAGTTAACCCCTTCAGTGAACACCGCAAAAATAAAAAATAAAAAACAAGGCAAAAAACATTGCTTTATTATCATACAGGCGAACAAAAAGTGGAATAACACGCGATCAAAACGACGGATATAAATAACCATGGTACCGCTGAAAACGTCATCTTGTCCCGCAAAAAAAAAGCCGCCATACAGCATCATCAGCAGAAAAATAAAAAAGTTATAGGTCTCAGAATAAAGCGATGCAAAAGCAATTATTTTTTTTATATAAAATAGTTTTTATTGTGTAAAAGCGCCAAAACATAAAAAAATTACATAAATGAGGTATCGCTGTAATCGTACTGACCTGAAGAATAAAACTGCTTTATCCATTTTACCACAAGTGGAACGGTATAAACGCCCCCCCTAAAAGAATTTCAGAAATTGCTGGTTTTTGTTCATTCCGCCTCCCAAAAATCGGAATAAAAAGCGATCAAAAAATGTCATCTGCCCGAAAATGTTACCAATAAAAATGTCAACTCGTCCCACAAAAAACAAGATCTCACATGACTCTGTGGGCCAAAATATGGATAAATTATAGCTCTCAAAATGTGGTGATGCAAAAACTATTTTTTGCAATAAAAAGCGTCTTTTAGTGTGTGACAGCTGCCAACCCTAAAAATCCACCAAAAAAACGCTATAAAAGTAAATCAAACCCCCCTTCATCACCCCCTTAGTTAGGGAAAAATAATAAAATGTAAAAAAATGTATTTCCATTTTCCCATTAGGGTTAGGGCTAGGGTTAGGGCTAGGGATAGGGTTGGGGTTGGGGCTAGGGTTAGGGTTGGGGTTAGGGCTTCAGTTAGAATTGGGGGTTTCCACTGTTTAGGCACATCAGGGGCTCTCCAAACGCGACATGGCGTCCGATCTCAATTCCAGCCAATTTTGCTTTGAAAAAGTAAAACAGTGCTCCTTCCCTTCCGAGTTCTCCTGTGCGCCCAAACAGTGGTTCCCCCCAACATATGGGGTATCAGCGTTCTCAGGACAAGTTGGACAACAACTTTTGGGGTCCAATTTGTCCTGTTACCCTTGGGAAAATAAAAACATAGGGAATAAAATATCATTTTCGTGGAAAAAAAAATATTTTTTATTTTCACGGCTCTGCGTTATAAACTGTAGTGAAACACTTGTTGGTTCAAAGCTCTCACAACACATCTAGATAAGTTCCTTGGGGGTTTAGTTTCCAATATGGGGTCACTTGTTATGGGTTTCTACTGTTTAGGTACATCAGGGGCTCTGCAAATGCAACATGACGCCTGCAGACCATTCCATCTAAGTCTGCATTTCAAATGGTGCTCCTTCCCTTCCGAGCTCTGCCATGCACTCAAACGGTGGTTCCCCCCCACATATTGGGTATCAGCATACTCAGGACAAATTGGACAATAACATTTGTGGTCCAATTTCTCCTGTTACCCTTGGGAAGAAAAAAAATGCGGGCTAAAACATCATTTTGTGGAAAGAAAAAATGATTTTTTAATTTTCACAATGCTACATTCTAAACTTTAGTGAAACAATTGGGGGTTAAAAGTGCTCACCACACATCTAGATAAGTTCCTTAGGGGGGTCTTCTTTCCAAAATGGGGTCACTTGTGGGGGGTTTCCACTGTTAAGGCACATCAGGGGCTCTCCAAATGCGACATGGCGTCCGATCTCAATTCCAGCCAATTTTGCATTGAAAAGTCAAATGGCACTCCTTCCCTTCCGAGCTCTGCCATGCGCTCAAACAGTGGTTTATCCCCATATATGAAGTATCAGCGTACTCAGGACAAATTGCACAACAACTTTTGGTGTCCAATTTATCCTGTTACCCTTGGGAAAATAAAACATTTGGGGCAAAAAGATCATTTTTTGTGAAAATTAATATGAAATTTTTTTTACGGCTCTACATTATAAACTTCTGTGAAGCACTTGGAGGTTCAAAGTGCTCACCACACATCTAGATTAGTTCCTTAGAGGGTGTACTTTCCAAAATGGTGTCACTTGTGGGGGTTTCCACTGTTTAGGCACGTCAGGGGCTCTCCAATCGTGACATGGGCTCCGATCTCAATTCCGGCAAATCTTGCATTGAAAAGTCAAATGGCGCTCCTTCCCTTCCGAGCTCTGCCATGTGCCCAAACAGTGGTTTACCCCCACATATGGGGTATCGGCGTACTCAGGACAAATTGTACAACGACTTTTGTGGTCCAATTTCTCCTGTTACCCTTGGTAAAATGAAACAAATTGGACCTGAAGTAAAAATTTTGTGAAAAAAAAGTTAAATGTTCAATTTTTTTAAACATTCAAAAAATTCCTGTGAAGCACCTGAAGGGTTAATAAACTTTTTGAATGTGGTTTTTAGAATGGTGTCACTTTTGGGCATTTTCTGTCATATAGACCCCTCAAAGTCACTTCAAGTGTGAGGTGGTCCGTAAAAAAAATGGTTTTGCAAATTTTGTTGCAAAAATGAGAAATCGCTGGTCAACTTTTAACCCTTATAACTCCCTAACAAAAAAAAAATATGTTTCCAAAATTGTGCTGATGTAAAGTAGACATGTGGGAAATGTTGTTTATTAACTATATTATGTGATATAACTCTCTAATTTAAGGGCATAAAAACTAAGAGTTTGAAAATTGCTAAATTTTCATAATTTCCGACAAATTTTTGTTTTTTTCACAAATAAATGCAAGTCATATTGAAGAATTTTTACCACTATCACGAAGTACAATATGTCACGAGAAAACAATGTCAGAATCACCAGGATCCGTTGAAGCGTTTCAGAGTTATGACCTCATAAAGTGACAGTGGTCAGAATTGTAAACATTGGCCCTGTCACTTAGGTGAAAACAGGCTTTGGGGTGAAGGGGTTAATAACATAATTTATGCTGATGGTGGTTGTCCCCTTCCATTAATTTACTTGCTTGCAGTCACTACACGCGTTCCACTTCTCTAAATAGAAGTGATTTGAGGGAAGCTAATAAGACTAGTAGGTATGTGACCGCAAGAATGAAAAATCTATAACGTGTGATCACATGACCGCCTCCTTGCACAAAGAATACTGGGGAATTGTGAGAGCACGTGCATCGTAAACTGGCCGTACGCTGCCAAATCGTCACACATAGAGTGACTGCAGATTTTTGTTGCAAGCTCAGACAACCCCTTTCATTCTTAATATCCCAAAAATAACTATATAAGTGATGCTTCTTATTCAACAAAGATTGAACATCTTTCACATGTTTTTTGGGTGCTTTAAAAATTAAAAAAGGCATTAAAATGCTACATATAAAGTACTGTAACCCTGTTTATGCAACTTTAGCAAAAGGGTAGTCTACGGCAGATAAATGTCTAAAAATTAAGGACTCCAACGCTGAAAAATTACTGAAATTACTGTGTAAAACTCACTGAACCTTTTCCACTGAACAAAAAAACACAATGGAAAACTCAGAAAAAAAAAAACCAAATCACTGTATGTAAATCCATCTTTAGGAGATTGATGCCTTAATCCTGCAAGCTACTCATTTACCTTTATGACACGATTTTAATTATTTTATGTCATGTTTTTTTCCCCCTTCGGCTTTGAAAATGCACTTAAGATTCAGTGACTGTAATTTCCCTTCACTTATCACAGTCTCTATCATGTCTACATGTTTTGTTACCAGAATGCATATCCAGAACCACTTAATTTTTTTCTTGTTTAAATACTGGGCAGCACGGTGGCGCAGTGGTTAGCACAGCAGCCTTGCAGCGCTGGGGTCCTGGGTTCTAATCCCACCCAGGACAACATCTGCAAAGAGTTTGTATGTTCTCTCCGTGTTTGCGTGGGTTTCCTCCGGGCACTCCGGTTTCCTCCCACATTCCAAAGACATACTGATAGGAATTCTAGATTGTGAGCCCAATCGGGGACAGTGATGATAATGCGTGCAAACTGTAAAGCGCTGCGGAATATGTTAGCGCTATATAAAAATAAAGATTATTATTATTATTATTATTACTGCTTTAACCTATGCAGCAAACTGTTACTGCAGGAGACCACCCAAGAGGCTGAAACATTTCCTTTGTTAAGGTCTAAAGATCACAATAGAAGAATAAGCTTGGCAAAGCTGCTCGCATTTAAATGCATCTATTATCATGGATCATCACCCTCAGGTACCTGGAATAGCTGCAATGCAATGCCCTGTAATGAAAATATGAAATAATGACGCTGTGGTACGAAAGGGGCATTTATAGTCACTGGATTATCTTCAGCATTTTGGCATTGCTTGTAAACCTTTAAGGATCCAGACATTTATTTTTCCCTCCCCTTATTCCAAGTGCCACAACTTTTTATTTTTTTCTTTTACATAGTTATTTGAAGGATTGTTTTTTTTGCGAGATGAGTTGCAGTCTTGAATGACACCATTCATATTACACATAATGCATTGAAAAACAGGAAATAAAATTATTGTGGCTTGAAATGGCAAAAAATGCAATTCTGCCATTGTCTAGTGTCTTTTCAGTGTTCATTATGCGGTTAAAATAACCAGACAAAACAATCTGGCAGATCAGTAAGATTATGGCAAAACCACACATACAAAGTTATGGTGTATATATATATATAGATAGATAGATAGATAGATAGATAGATAGATGCAAATGCATATACATACTGTATATTAGTGGTTAAAGAAAATTGAAATCCTTGTAAAAGATAATCTGTTGCCATTTTCTAAGACCTTGCTTTTTTTTGCATGCTGAGCAGCAGACCAAAAATCTGAAGATCTGTTGATTCGATTCTTTTATCCTTTGTGTTTAATAAATATATACACACATACAGTGGGGCAAAAAACTATTTAGTCAGTCAGCAATAGTGCAAGTTCCACCACTTAAAAAGATGAGAGGCGTCTGTAATTTACATCATAGGTAGACCTCAACTATGGGAGACAAACTGAGAAAAAAAAATCCAGAAAATCACATTGTCTGGTTTTTTTTATCATTTTTTTTGCATATTATGGTGGAAAATAAGTATTTGGTCAGAAACAAACAATCAAGATTTCTGGCTCTCACAGACCTGTAACTTCTTCTTTAAGAGTCTCCTCTTTCCTTCACTCATTACCTGTAGTAATGGCACCTGTTTAAACTTGTTATCAGTATAAAAAGACACCTGTACACACCCTCAAACAGTCTGACTCCAAACTCCACTATGGTGAAGACCAAAGAGCTGTCAAAGGACACCAGAAACAAAATTGTAGCCCTGCACCAGGCTGGGAAGACTGAATCTGCAATAGCCAACCAGCTTGGAGTGAAGAAATCAACAGTGGGAGCAATAATTAGAAAATGGAAGACATACAAGACCACTGATAATCTCCCTCGATCTGGGGCTCCACGCAAAATCCCACCCCGTGGGGTCAGAATGATCACAAGAACCGTGAGCAAAAATCCCAGAACCACGCGGGGGGACCTAGTGAATGAACTGCAGAGAGCTGGGACCAATGTAACAAGGCCTACCATAAGTAACACACTACGCCACCATGGACTCAGATCCTGCAGTGCCAGACGTGTCCCACTGCTTAAGCCAGTACATGTCCGGGCCCGTCTGAAGTTTGCTAGAGAGCATTTGGATGATCCAGAGGAGTTTTGGGAGAATGTCCTATGGTCTGATGAAACCAAACTGGAACTGTTTGGTAGAAACACAACTTGTCGTGTTTGGAGGAAAAAGAATACTGAGTTGCATCCATCAAACACCATACCTACTGTAAAGCATGGTGGTGGAAACATCATGCTTTGGGGCTGTTTCTCTGCAAAGGGGCCAGGACGACTGATCCGGGTACATGAAAGAATGAATGGGGCCATGTATCGTGAGATTTTGAGTGCAAACCTCCTTCCATCAGCAAGGGCATTGACGATGAAACGTGGCTGGGTCTTTCAACATGACAATGATCGAAAGCACACCGCCAGGGCAACAAAGGAGTGGCTTCGTAAGAAGCATTTCAAGGTCCTGGAGTGGCCTAGCCAGTCTCCAGATCTCAACCCTATAGAAAACCTTTGGAGGGAGTTGAAAGTCCGTGTTGCCAAGCGAAAAGCCAAAAACATCACTGCTCTAGAGGAGATCGGCATGGAGGAATGGGCCAACATACCAACAACAGTTTGTGGCAACCTTGTGAAGACTTACAGAAAACGTTTGACCTCTGTCATTGCCAACAAAGGATATATTACAAAGTATTGAGATGAAATTTTGTTTCTGACCAAACACTTATTTTCCACCATAATATGCAAATAAAATGTTAAAAAAACAGACAATGTGATTTTCTGGATTTTTTTTTCTCAGTTTGTCTCCCATAGTTGAGTGTTGTGAATTCTGTGGCAGAGTTCACTCCTGTGGTCACAAGTGGTACTTCGGCTGATTCTCTCTGGGAGCTTCCGTTTGTGGAGGAAAGTGGTACTGCAGCTTCTGAGTTTCCTCCCTCAGGTGATCTGGTGAGGTAGTTAGCTGCTTCTCTACTTAACTCCACCTGATGCTTTGATCCATGCTTACTGTCAATGTTCCAGTGTTGGACTTGTGTTTCTCTGGATCATTCCTGTGGCCTGCTGCTCTGCTTAGCTAAGTGCTTCTTTGCTATTTGTTGCTATTTTTTCTGTCCAGCTTGTCTATTTGTTTTGCTGGAAGCTCTGGGACGCAAAGGGTGTACCTCCGTGCCGTTAGTTCGGTACGGAGGGTCTTTTTGCCCCCTTTGCGTGGTTTTCTTTAGGGTTTTGTGTAGACCGCAAAGTTATCTTTCCTATCCTCGTTCTGTCTAGAATATCGGGCCTCACTTTGCTGAATCTATTTCATCCCTACGTTTGTCTTTTCATCTTACTCACAGTCATTATATGTGGGGGGCTGCCTTTTCCTTTGGGGTATTTCTCTGAGGCAAGGTAGGCTTATTTTTCTATCTTCAGGCTAGTTAGTTTCTCAGGCTGTGCCGAGTTGCATAGGGAGCGTTAGGCGCAATCCACAGCTGCCTCTAGTTGTGTTTGGAGAGTATCAGGAATTGCGGTCTACAGAGTTTCCACGTCTCAGAGCTCGTTCTATTATTTTGGGTTATTGTCAGATCACTGTATGTGCTCTGATCGCTATGTACATTGTGTTACTGAATTGCCTATCATAACAGTACAGGAAGCCAAAAGTACTAATGATTCTCAATAGAGGGAAAAAAGAAGTTCTGAGACCATTTTTTTTCCTTTGCACTGTGATTTGTCTTTTTTTTCCCCTAGACATTTGGGTGGTTCAGGACACAGGTGTTACAATGGACATTAAAGGTCTGTCTTCATGTGTAGATCAGCTCACGGCAAGAGTTCAAGATATTCAAAATTTTGTGGTTCAGAATTCTTTGTTAGAACCGAGAATTCCTATTCCAGATTTGTTTTTTGGAGATAGAACTAAATTTCTGAGTTTCAAGAATAATTGTAAACTGTTTCTGGCTTTGAAACCTTGCTACTCTGCTGACCCAGCGCAACAGGTTAGGATCGTCATTTCTTTTTTGCGTGGCGACCCTCAGGACTGGGCATTTTCTCTTGCGTCAGGAGATCCTGCATTGAGTGATATCGATGCGTTTTTCCTGGCGCTTGGATTGCTGTACGATGAGCCTAATTCAGTAGATCAGGCAGAAAAAAATTTGCTGGCTCTTTGTCAGGCTCAGGATGAGATAGAGCTATATTGCCAGAAATTTAGAAAATGGTCCGTGCTCACTCAATGGAATGAATCTGCGCTTGCAGCCATTTTCAGAAAGGGTCTCTCTGAAGCCATTAAGGATGTCATGGTGGGATTTCCTATGCCCGCTGGTTTGAATGAGTCTATGTCTTTGGCCATTCAGATCGGTCGACGCTTGCGTGAGCGTAAATCTGTGTACCATTTGGCGGTATTACCTGAGATTAAACCTGAGCCTATGCAGTGCGATAGGACTATGACCAGAGTTGAACGGCAATAACACAGACGTCTGAATGGGTTGTGTTTCTACTGTGGTGATTCCACTCATGCTATCTCTGATTGTCCTAAGCGCACAAAGCGGTTCGCTAGGTCTGCCGCCATTGGTACTGTACAGTCAAAATTTCTTCTGTCCGTTACCTTGATATGCTCCTTGTCGTCGTATTCTGTCATGGCGTTTGTGGATTCAGGCGCTGCCCTGAATTTGATGGACTTGGATTATGCTAAACGTTGTGGGTTTTTATTGGAGCCCTTGCAGTGTCCTATTCCATTGAGAGGAATTGATGCTACACCTTTGGCCAAGAATAAGCCTCAATACTGGACCCAGCTGACCATGTGCATGGCTCCTGCACATCAGGAGGTTATTCGCTTTCTGGTGTTGCATAATCTGCATGATGTGGTCGTGTTGGGGTTGCCATGGCTACAAGCCCATAATCCAGTATTGGATTGGAATTCCATGTTGGTGTCCAGCTGGGGTTGTCAGGGGGTACATGGTGATGTTCCATTTCTGTCAATTTCGTCATCCACCCCTTCTGAGGTTCCAGAGTTCTTGTCTGATTACCGGGATGTATTTGATGAGCCCAAGTCCGATGCCCTGCCTCCGCATAGGGATTGTGATTGTGCTATCAATTTGATTCCTGGTAGTAAATTCCCAAAAGGTCGACTGTTTAATTTATCCGTGCCTGAGCACACCGCTATGCGCAGTTATGTGAAGGAATCCCTGGAGAAGGGGCATATTCGCCCGTCATCGTCGCCATTAGGAGCAGGGTTCTTTTTTGTAGCCAAGAAGGATGGTTCGCTGAGACCGTGTATAGATTACCGCCTTCTTAATAAGATCACTGTTAAATTTCAGTACCCCTTGCCATTGTTATCTGATTTGTTTGCTCGGATTAAGGGGGCTACTTGGTTCACTAAGATAGATCTTCGTGGTGCGTATAATCTGGTGAGAATCAGGCAAGGCGATGAATGGAAAACTGCATTTAATACGCCCAAGGGTCATTTTGAGTATCTAGTGATGCCGTTCGGACTTGCCAATGCTCCATCAGTGTTTCAATCCTTTATGCATGACATCTTCCGTGAGTACCTGGATAAATTCCTGATTGTGTACTTGGATGACATTTTGATCTTCTCGGATGATTGGGAGTCTCATGTGAAGCAGGTCAGAACGGTTTTTCAGGTCCTGCGTTCTAATTCTTTGTTTGTGAAGGGATCAAAGTGTCTCTTTGGTGTGCAGAAGGTTTCATTTTTGGGGTTCATCTTTTCCCCTTCTACTATCGAGATGGATCCGGTTAAGGTCCAAGCCATCCATGATTGGACTCAGCCGACATCTCTGAAAAGTCTGCAAAAGTTCCTGGGCTTTGCTAATTTTTATCGTTGCTTCATCTGCAATTTTTCTAGTGTTGCCAAACCATTGACCGATTTGACCAAGAAGGGTGCTGATTTGGTCAATTGGTCTTCTGCTGCTGTGGAAGCTTTTCAAGAGTTGAAGCGTCGTTTTTCTTCTGCCCCTGTGTTGTGTCAACCAGATGTTTCTCTTCCGTTCCAGGTCGAGGTTGATGCTTCTGAGATTGGATCAGGGGCTGTTTTGTCACAGAGAGGTTCTGGTCGCTCAGTGATGAAACCATACGCTTTCTTTTCCAGGAAGTTTTCGCCTGTTGAGCGAAATTATGATGTGGGCAACCGAGAGTTGCTGGCCATGAAGTGGGCATTCGAGGAGTGGCGTCATTGGCTTGAAGGAGCTAAGCATCGCATGGTGGTATTTACTGATCATAAGAACTTGACTTATCTCGAGTCTGCCAAGCGCTTGAATCCTAGACAAGCTCGTTGGTTGTTGTTTTTTGCCCGTTTTGACTTTGTGATTTCGTACCTTCCGGGCTCTAAAAATGTGAAGGCGGATGCTCTGTCTAGGAGTTTTGTGCCCGACTCTCCGGGTTTATCTGAGCCGGCGGGTATCCTCAAGGAAGGAGTAATTGTGTCTGCCATCTCCCCTGATTTGCGGCGGGTGCTGCAAAAATTTCAGGCTAATAAACCTGATCGTTGCCCAGCGGAGAAACTGTTTGTCCCTGATAGGTGGACGAATAGAGTTATCTCTGAACTTCATTGTTCGGTGTTGGCTGGTCATCCTGGAATCTTTGGTACCAGAGAGTTAGTGGCTAGATCCTTTTGGTGGAACAAGAAAAGAAAACAAGAGGAGAAGAAAACAGTGCGGCACTCACCCTTATTATTTGAAGCTGTGAAATCGTGCTCTTTATTGGAGAAAAATGTATAAAACATCCATTAGGACATCAGGTCAGCGAGAGGGTGCGGAGGTGGAGTGTGGACGACGGCCGTTTCGCACGGTATGTGCTTCAACGGGTCCTTTTGGTGGTCCTCTCTGTCGCGGGATGTGCGTTCGTTTGTGCAGTCCTGTGGGATTTGTGCTCGGGCTAAGCCCTGCTGTTCTCGTGCCAGTGGGTTGCTTTTGCCCTTGCCGGTCCCGAAGAGGCCTTGGACACATATCTCTATGGATTTTATTTCTGACCTTCCCGTTTCTCAAAAGATGTCAGTCATTTGGGTGGTCTGTGATCGCTTTTCTAAGATGGTCCATCTGGTACCCTTGTCTAAATTGCCTTCCTCCTCTGATTTGGTGCCTTTGTTCTTCCAGCATGTGGTTCGTTTGCATGGCATTCCAGAGAATATTGTTTCTGACAGAGGTTCCCAGTTTGTTTCGAGGTTTTGGCGAGCCCTTTGTGGTAGGATGGGCATTGACTTGTCTTTTTCCTCGGCTTTCCATCCTCAGACTAATGGCCAGACCGAACGAACCAATCAGACCTTGGAAACATATCTGAGATGCTTTGTTTCTGCTGATCAGGATGACTGGGTGTCCTTTTTGCCTTTGGCTGAGTTCGCCCTTAATAATCGGGCCAGCTCGGCTACCTTGGTTTCGCCGTTTTTCTGCAATTCTGGGTTCCATCCTCGTTTCTCTTCAGGACAGGTTGAGTCTTCGGACTGTCCTGGTGTGGATACTGTGGTGGACAGGTTGCAGCAGATTTGGACTCAGGTAGTGGACAATTTGACCTTGTCCCAGGAGAAGGCTCAACTTTTCGCTAATCGCAGACGCCGTGTGGGTCCCCGACTTCGTGTTGGGGATCTGGTTTGGTTATCTTCTCGTCATATTCCTATGAAGGTTTCCTCTCCTAAGTTTAAACCTCGTTTTATTGGTCCGTATAGGATTTCTGAGGTTCTTAATCCTGTGTCTTTTCGTCTGACCCTTCCAGATTCTTTTTCCATACATAACGTATTCCATAGGTCATTGTTGCGGAGATACGTGGCACCTATGGTCCCATCTGTTGAGCCTCCTGCCCCGGTTTTGGTGGAGGGGGAATTGGAGTATATTGTGGAGAAGATTTTGGATTCTCGTGTTTCAAGACGGAAACTCCAGTTTCTGGTTAAATGGAAGGGTTATGCTCAGGAAGATAATTCCTGGGTTTTTGCCTCTGATGTCCATGCTCCCGATCTTGTTCGTGCCTTTCATGTGGCTCATCCTGGTCGGCCTGGGGGCTCTGGTGAGGGTTCGGTGACCCCTCCTCAAGGGGGGAGTACTGTTGTGAATTCTGTGGCAGAGTTCACTCCTGTGGTCACAAGTGGTACTTCGGCTGATTCTCTCTGGGAGCTTCCGTTTGTGGAGGAAAGTGGTACTGCAGCTTCTGAGTTTCCTCCCTCAGGTGATCTGGTGAGGTCGTTAGCTGCTTGTCTACTTAACTCCACCTGATGCTTTGATCCATGCTTCCTGTCAATGTTCCAGTGTTGGACTTGTGTTTCTCTGGATCATTCCTGTGGCCTGCTGCTCTGCTTAGCTAAGTGCTTCTTTGCTATTTGTTGCTATTTTTTCTGTCCAGCTTGTCTATTTGTTTTGATGGAAGCTCTGGGACGCAAAGGGTGTACCTCCGTGCCGTTAGTTCGGTACGGAGGGTCTTTTTGCCCCCTTTGCGTGGTTTTCTTTAGGGTTTTGTGTAGACCGCAAAGTTATCTTTCCTATCCTCGTTCTGTCTAGAATATCGGGCCTCACTTTGCTGAATCTATTTCATCCCTACGTTTGTCTTTTCATCTAACTCACAGTCATTATATGTGGGGGGCTGCCTTTTCCTTTGGGGTATTTCTCTGAGGCAAGGTAGGCTTATTTTTCTATCTTCAGGCTAGTTAGTTTCTCAGGCTGTGCCGAGTTGCATAGGGAGCGTTAGGCGCAATCCACAGCTGCCTCTAGTTGTGTTTGGAGAGGATCAGGAATTGCGGTCTACAGAGTTTCCACGTCTCAGAGCTTGTTCTATTATTTTGGGTTATTGTCAGATCACTGCATGTGCTCTGATCGCTATGTACATTGTGTTACTGAATTGCCTATCATAACAGTTGAGGTCTACCTATGATGTAAATTACAGACGCCTCTCATCTTTTTAAGTGGTGGAACTTGCACTATTGCTGACTGACTAAATACTTTTTTGCCCCACTGTATATAGTATATGCATATATACTGAATTTATATATACAGTACAGACGAAAAGTTTGGACACACCTTCTCATTTAAAGATTTTTCTGTATTTTCATGACTATGAAAATTGTACATTCACACTGAAGGCCTCAAAACTATGAATTAACACATGTGGAATTATATACTTAAAGGGAACCGGTCACCCCATTTTTTCAAGATGAGATAAAAATAGCTTTAAATAGGGGCAGAGCTGTGCGTTACAATAGTGTATTTTGTGTACCCTGATTCCCCACCTATGCTGCCGAAATACCTTACCAAAGTCGCAGGCTGGTCTGGTCAGATGGGCGTGGTGACATTGCTGTTTCTCCCCAGATCTTGCTCATCTTTCCGTTGGTGGTGTAGTGGTTTGCGCATGCCCAACAGCCGAATCCACTGCGCAGCTGAAGAAAAAGAGTGCGATCTGCGCTATACAACGGATTATCGCTGGCGGCGGCCATTTTCTGGAGGCCGCGCGTGCGCACATGGTAGTGCTCGGCTTCCTGGGGCTTCAGGAAAATGGCTGCCGCGATCTCCATCTGCGTACACGCAGCATCCCGCGGCCATTTTCCTGAAGCCCCGGGAAGCCGAGCACTACCATCTGCGCACGCGTGGCCTCCGGAAGATGGCCGCCGCCAGCGATAATCCGTTGTATAGCGTAGATCGCGCTTTTTCTTCAGCTGCGCAGTGGATTCGGCTGTTGGGCATGCGCAAACCACTACGCCACCAACGGAAAGATGAGCAAGATCTGGGGGAGAAACAGCGATGTCACCACGCCCATTTGACCAGACCACCTTGATTGACAGACAAAAACGGCGACTTTGGTAAGGTATTTCGGCAGCATAGGTGGGGAATCAGGGTACACAAAATACACTATTGTAACGCACAGCTCTGCCCCTATTTAACGCTATTTTTATCTCATACTGAAAAAACGAGGTGACAGGTTCCCTTTAACAAAAAAGTGTGAAACAACTGAAAATATGTCTTATATTCTAGGTTCTTCAAAGTAGCCACCTTTTGCTTTGATGACTGCTTTGCACACTCTTGGCATTCTCTTGGTGAGCTTCAAGAGGTAGTCACCGGAAATGGTCTTCCAACAATCTTGAAGGAGTTCCCAGAGATGCTTAGCACTTGTTGGCCCTTTTGCCTTCACTCTGCGGTCCAGCTCACCCCAAACCATCTCGATTGGGTTCAGGCCTGGTGACTGTGGAAGCCAGGTCATCTGGCGTAGCACCCCATCACTCTCCTTCTTGGTCAAATAGCCCTTAGACAGCCTGGAGGTGTGTTTGGGGTCATTGTCCTGTTGAAAAATAAATGATGGTCCAACTAAACGCAAACCGGATGGAATATCATGCTGCTGCAAGATACTGTGGTAGCCATGCTGGTCAGTATGCATTCAATTTTAAATAAATCCCCAACAGTGTCACCAGCAAAGCCCCCCCCCCCCCACACCATCACACCTCCTCCTCCATGCTTCACAGTGGGAACCAGACATGTAGTCCATCCGTTTACCTTTTCTGCGTCGCACAAAGACACGGTGGTTGGAACCAAAGATCTCAAATTTGGACTCATCAGACCAAAGCACAGATGTCCACTGGTGTAATGTCCATTCCTTGTGTTCTTTAGCCCAAACAAGTCTCTTCTGCTTGTTGCCTGTCCTTAGCAGTGGTTTCCTAGCAGCTATTTTACCATGAAGGCCTGCTGCACAAAGTCTCCTCTTAACAGTTGTTGTAGAGATGTGTCTGCTGCTAGAACATTGTGTGGCATTGACCTGGTCTCTAATCTGAGCTGCTGTTAACCTGCGATTTCTGAGACTGGTGACTCGGATAAACTTATCCTCAGAAGTAGAGGTGACTCTTGGTCTTCCTTTCTTGGGGCGGTCCTCATGTGAGTCAGTTTCTTTGTAGCGCTTGATGGTTTTTGCAACTGCACTTGGGGACACTTTCAAAGTTTTCCCAATATATTGGACTGACTGACCTTCATTTCCTAAAGTAATGATGGCCACTCCTTTTTCTTTACTTAGCTGCTTTTTTCTTGCCATAATACAAATTCTAACAGTCTATTCAGTAGGACTATCAGCTGTGGATCCACCAGACTTCTGCTCAACACAACTGATGGTCCCAAAACCCATTTATAAGGCAAGAAATCCCACTTATTAAACCTGACAGGGCACACCTGTGAAGTGAAAACCATTTCCGGTGACTACCTCTTGAAGCTCATCAAGAGAATGCCAAAAGTGTGCAAAGCAGTCATCAAAGCAAAAGGTGGCTACTTTGAAGAACCTAGAATATAAGACATATTTTCAGTTGTTTTACACTTTTTTGTTAAGTATATAATTACACATTTGTTAATTCATAGTTTTGATACCGTATTTTCTGGCGCATAAGACGACTTTTTGACCCCTAAAAATTGTCACAAAAGTCGGCGGTCGTCTCATACGCCGGGTACGTTGTGTGCAGGGAGCGATCCTGGATGTCGGTGTGTGGTTCCCAGGGTCTGGAGGAGAGGAGACTCTCCTTCAAGCCCTGGGATCCATATTCAAGTAAAAAATAAAGAATAAAAATAAAAAACATGGATATACTCACCCTCGGACGGCCCCTGGCTCACAGCGCTGCTAGCGTCTCTCTTCGTTCCTAAAGAATGCAGTGAGTGAAGGACCTTCGATGACGTCGCGGTCAGGTGACCGGTCACCTGACTGCTCATGTGACTGCGACGTCATCGAAGGTCCTTCACTCACTGCATTCTTTAGGAACGGAGAGAGACGCTAGCAGCGCTGTGAGCCAGGGGCCGTCCGAGGGTGAGTATATCCATGTTTTTTATTTTTATTCTTTATTTTTTACATGAATATGGATCCCAGGGCCTGAAGGAGAGTCTCCTCTCCTCCAGACCCTGGGAACCACACGCCGTTTAAGATGACTGGGTGTATAAGATGCCCCCTGTCTTATACGGCGGGCATATCCCAAATTCCATATTTTATATGGAAAAGTTGGGGGTCGTCTTATACGCCAGTCGTCTTATACACCAGAAAATACGGTACCTTCAGTGTGAATTTACAATTTTCATAATCATGAAAATACAGAAAAATCTTTAAATGAGAAGGTGTGTCCAAACATTTGGTCTGTACTGTAGATGGATACACTTGGGTGGGCCATTTATAAAGCTGCATCCAAAAATGGCCAACTTCAAAATGGCCGCTGTGGTCATCACCAATCTTGAAAAGTTTTCCTCCTCCCATATATTAATGTGCCACAAACAGGAAGTTGATATCACCAACCATTCCCATTTTATTTAGGTGTATCCATATACATTGTCCACCCAGGTGCATCCATATAAATGGCCCACCCTGTATTTATGTATATATGTATATGTGTGTGTATGCTTATTTTTTTTTCAGTCTTGTTACCTCATTTTTTAGACCGCCTAGGAGATTTGAACCTGCTATTGTGTGATCGCTTATCCTTTACACCGTGTTCCAAATTATTATGCAAATTGGATTTAAGTGTTATAAAGATTTAATTGTTTTGTTTTTCAAATAAACTCATGGATGGTATTGTGTCTCAGGGCTCAAGGGATCACTGAAATCAATCTTAAACACATGTGATAATTAGTTTTCCAGGTGATTCTAATTAAAGGAAAACTACTTAAAAATGATGTTCCACATTATTAAGCAGGCCACAGTTTTCAAGTAACATGGGAAAGAAAAAGGATCTCTCTGCTGCCGAAAAGCATCAAATAGTGCAATGCCTTGGTCAAGGGATGAAAACATTAGATATTTGCTGAAAACTTAAGAGTGATCATTGTACTGTTAACCCTGCTGTTCTGTTGGTCAAAAATGACCGACTTTGAACTTCAATATTCTTTAAAATATTCAAGATGCGGCTCTGAAACCCGTGGCCGACCGACCCATCCTCATTTAAGTCAATCAACCACAAGTTTCAGAACCGCATCTTGAACACCCCAAAAAATACCAAAGTTCAAAATAGGTCTCCCCAGACCGAACAGAACAGCAGGGTTAAGAGATTTGTGTCTGAATCTGAGCAGACGTGTTCATGCTGATAAAGGCATAATGAGGAAGGTTTCTGCCAGGCAAGTTCACTGGATTAAGAGAGCAGCTGCTGAAAGCCATTACAAAGCAGCAAACAGATATTTGAAGCTGCTGGTACCTCTGGAGTTCCTCAAACCTCAAGGTGTCGGATCTTTCAAAGGCATGCTTTGGCTCATAAACCTACTATTCGGCCACCCCTAAACAGTGTTCACAAGCAGAAACAGTTGCAGTGGGCCCAGACATACATGAAGACTAATTTTCAAACAGTCTTGTTTACTGATGAGTGTTGAGCAACCCTGGATGGTCCAGATGGGTGGAGTAGTGGATGGTTGGTGGATGGCCACCATGTCCCAACAAGGCTGCGATGTCAGCAAGGAGGTGGAGGAGTCATGTTTTGGGCCGGAATCATGGGGAAACAGCTGGTAGGGTCCTTTAAGGTTCCGGAAGGTGTGATAATGACATCTGCAAAGTATATAGAGTTTCTGACTGACAACTTTCTTCCATGGTAAAAAAAGCAGAAACGTGCCTTCAGGAGCAAAATCATCTTCATGCATGACAATGCACCATCTCATGCTGCAAAGAATACCTCTGAGTTATTGGCTGCTATGGGCATAAAAGGAGATAAACTCATGGTGTGGCCACCCTCTTTCCCTCAACCCTATAGAGAACCTGTGGAGTATCATCAAGCAAAATATATATGAGGGTGGGAGGGAGTGCACATCAAAACAGCAGCTCTGGGAGGCTATTCTGAATTCATACAAAGAAATACAGGCAGAAACTCTACAAAAAACTGAACTTGTTCAGTGAATGTGACCTCCTAATGCTAAAAATTCAACAAATGAGCATTTTCAGTTCTTTAAAACATATCAAGTTTTTGGAGATTATACTGTTATCATTGGGAGGTTTCTTCAATAAAATTCGATGTATACTCTAACGGGAGATGACTTATTAGACGGACTGTCACTTGCACCGATCATTTAGGAAAATCCGAGACAAATATAATTTGCATAATAATTTGGAACATGGTGTATACTGCAAAGCTACAATATTACAGTGTATAGAGAAGTTTCGCTTCACCTTGTGGCTGGAGGCCATAGGATACCATGGAAACCCAATTACTAAGGAGCCAATAGGAGCACACTGGCAATTGTGCCACTTAAATATCACTGTCAATGTTTGATAGCGGCATATAAATGGTTAACAGCAGCGATCAGATCTCAGTCCACAGTAGTTAAAGGCAGAGGCCTGTAAAATAGATATTTTCCTTTCATAAATTCCAAATATAAAATACATCTAGACAAATCAAAAGAATGATGGTAGGGTAGCAATCACAAATGCATTTAAAATCCATTAGTTCTTACCCGTGGTCATCTGGCTTTGGGTACAACAAAAGGTTGCCTTTTAAAATTCTACCAAGGTGTCCAGAAAACCCACTTTGTAGCGTAAAATGCACAATTCAAAGAAAAAAAAGACAATTCCTCCCCACAAGAAAAATCAAACAAAAAAACAGTAATCATCTGAAAAGAAAAATAGTAAAAGATTCCTAAAGGATATACAAAGCATAAATAATAAAGAGAGCACAAGACTTTATCAGGGACTTCTGTCTGAAGCCCCCAAAAATGGTTTTCTGTTATAACCTCCATTGTAACCATTCACTATAATGATGCATTGCTTTATATAAGACCATCTCCAGCTGTTTTCTGGTACCAAACACCAACATCCCTAGCTGTCTCCTGTACCAAACACCACCATCCCCAGCAGTCTCCTGGTACCAAATACCACCATTGCCAGCGGTCTCCTGGTTCCAAACACCACTATCCCCAGCTGTCTCCTTGTACCAAACAACATCATCCCCAGCTGTCTCCTGGTACCAAACAACACCATGCCCAGGTGTCTCCTGATACCAAATAACACCATCACCAGCTTTCTCCTGGTACCAAACACCACCATCCTCAGGTGTCTCCAGGTACCAAACACCACCATCCCCAGCTGTCTTCTGGTACCAAACACCACCATCCCGAGCTATCTCCCTGGTTGACTCTAGGTACCAATGCACATATACTTCCCTCTCAGCTGCCACTACACTTCTGTCTCTCACTTCCTTCTTCGGCCTCACTCAATGGTCTTCTGCAGCCACTCACAAGAATGGCCACACACTGGACCTCATCTTCACCCGCCTCTGCTCTCTATCTAACCTCTCTAACTCACCTCTACCTATTTCTGACCACAACCTGCTTACATTGTCTTCTCTCTCCTCTCCAGGCCCACAATCCCCACCCCACAAACTTGCACACCCTCGCAAAAATCTCAAACACCTAGATATACACTCACTCTCTGAATTTCTTTTCCTTCTTACAGACATAAGTTCCTTACACAATGCAGACGCCGCTGTAGCTTTGTATAACACCACAATAGCTGCAGTTCTTGAATCGGTCACCCCTCTCGCACATACCAAAGCTACCAAAATCAACAGACAACCCTGGCACACCAGCCTGACCAAAGAATTGAGGCGGGCTTCCAGGGTTGCTGAGCGGAGATGGAAAAGATCACACACCAACGAGGACTTCACCGCATTCAAACAGTCCCTCACTAATTTCAAGACCACACTCGCTGCAGTAAAACAAACCTACTTCTCATCTCTCATATCCTCCCTGTGTCACAACCCTAAACAGCTATTCAACACCTTCAATTCTCTCCTCCATCCCCCAGCACCTTCTCCCGCACCACTCATCTCAGCTGAAGACTTTGCTTCATTCTTCAAAGACAAGATTGATAACATCAGAGAAAGCTTTGGCCTACAACCCCCACAACTCCTATTCCTAACTACTCAGCCCTCCTCCTCCAACACCAGCTTTTCCACCACTATAGGAGACCAAGTTTCCACCCTACTTTCAAGATCACATCTCACCACTTGTGCACTTGACCCGATCCTATCCCACTTCATCCCAAACCTCACCACAGTCTTCATCCCAACTCAACCCATCTCTTCAACCTATCAATAACAACTGGTGTTTTCCCCTCATGCTTCAAACATGCCTCAATTACAACTATTCTCAAAAAGTCCTCTCTTGACCCATCCTATGTATCTAGCTATCTCCCAACATCACTTCTCCTCTATGCCTCAAAACTACTGGAACAACATGTCCATTTCGAACTGTCTTCCACCTCTCTTCCTGCTCCCTCTTCGACCGCTTACAATCTGGCATTCGGTCACATTACTCTACTGAAACTGCCCTAATTAAAGTCACCAATGACCTGCTAACTGCCAAAGGCAAGCGACACTACTCTGTCCTCCTTCTCCTGGGCCTGTCCTCTGCCTTTGACATAGTGGACCACTCCCTATTACTACAGAACCTCTCATCTTTTGGCATCACAGACTTGGCACTATCCTGGATCGCATCATACCTAAAAGACCGGACATTCAGTGTCTCCCATTCACACACCACCTCCTCACCTGGCCACCTATCTGTCAGAGTCCCGCAAGCTTCAGTCCTAGGGTCCCTGCTCTTTGCCATTTACACCTTCGGACTGGGACAGCTCATAGAATCTCACGGCTTGCAGTATCACCTCTATGGTGATGACACACTAATCTACCTCCCTGGACCAGATATCACCTCCCTACTAGCCAAAATCCCACAAAGTTATTATTATTATTTATTAATATAGCACCATTAATTCCATGGTGTTGTACATGAGAAAGGGGTTACATACAGAGTTATAGATATCGTTTACAGTAAACAAATTTACAATTTCAGACTGGTAGAGAGGGGAGAGGACCCTGTCCTTGCAGACTTACATTCTATGGGATAAGTGGGAAGAGACAGAAGGTCGGGGGGTGCGGAGGCTCGGGTGGTGATGAGGCGGCAGCTCGGGTGGTGGTGAGGCGGCGGAATGGTTATTGCAGGCTGTAGGCTTTCCAGAAGAGATGGGTTTTAAGGTTCCGTCTGAAGGATCCGAAGGTGGTCGGTGAAATGGTTATTGCATGCTGTAGGCTTTCCTGAAGAGATGGGTTTTCAGGTTCTGTCTGAAGGATCCGAGGGTGGCGGATAATCGGATGTGTTGAGGCGTGGAATTCCAGAGGATGGGGGATATTCGGGAGAAATCTTGGAGGCGGTTGTGTGAAGAATGAATAAGTGTGGAGGAGAGTAGGAGGTTTTGGGAGAATCGAAGATTACGTGAGGGAAGACATTGTTTAGTTCAGAGATATAGGGAGGAGACAGGTTGTGGATGGCTTTGTAGATAAGTATTAGTAGTTTGAACTGGATTCGTTAGGGAATTGGTAGCCAGTGGAGGGATTTGCAGAGGGGGGAAGCAATGGAGTAGCGGGGAGAGAGGGGTTGGATTAGCCGGGCAGCATTGTTGAGGACAGACTGGAGCGGTGCAAGAGAGTTAGCGGCGAGGCCACAGAGGAGGGTGTTGCAGTAATCAAGGCGGGAGATAACGAGGACATGCACAAGAGTTTTGGTAGATTGTGGGCTGAAGAAGGGATGGATTCTGGCAATATTTTTGAGTTGGAGGCGACAGGAGGTGGCAAGAGTTTGGACGTGCGATTTGATTGACATGGCAGGGTCGAGAGTTACCCCGAGACAGCGGATTTCAGGTGCGGGAGAGAGCGTGATGCCATTTACCATAATAGAGAGATCAGGTAGGGGGGATACACGAGATGGAGGAAAGAGGAGTTCGGTTTTGTCTACATTGAGTTTTAGGAAGTGAGAGGTGAAGAAGGAGGATATGGCTGACAGACACTCCGGGATTCTGGACAGCTGAGAGGTGACATCTGGGCCAGAGGTAGATCTGAGTGTCGTCCGCATACAGGTGATACTGTGCTAGGGCTGGCGGAACGCACCAAATATATCTATCTATATGTTACTAAAGGTGCGTTCGCAGCCCGGGGTCCACCATGCAGGAGAGGAACCTGCTGCTAGCAATTGACGGCACTATATGGCGGTATAAGCGAACTCTGTTACTTCACAGAGTCACATAGATAGGAAAACGCTGTGCCCTGTTAACCTCACAGAGGATCACAGCTAGCTAACAGAGCAGAAAGCAATTAGTGGTCATGCAGTCAGCTTAGCATACACACAACTCCTCTCCGGTGGAGCCGGAATTCTAGTGGCTATACGCCGGCCCTGAATTCAAACACAAAACTCCTCACCGGAGGTGCCGGTATTCTAGGGGCTTATTTCAGTCGAACCTGACCACAAGCAGACATGACCACAAAATAGCAACGCTTATAACATAAGCTGATACTAGACTAGCGCAGGGCCGTACGGCCATATAAACCTTTTATAGCTGCAGCAGACAAGGACCTTCCTAGAAGACCAATGGGAGTTGCTACAGGACCTGAGCGTGTGACCCCCAACCTCCAATGAGAAGTCTTCCTTTGGGCATGCTCAGAAGGGGAAAAGCAGGACTTAGTCCCAGAGGCATCTGCTCGCCGCTGACCAGTACTGGCTACAATAGCTGAGCCTGGAAGAGCAGCAGCAACCAAGTGCAGAGTATCTGCCTGAGCCAGACGCTGGGACCGAAGTCTCTGCTGAGCAGACTCCACTGCAGCTGGAGAAGAATGGGAGACCGCAGCGGAGGTGGTTTGAGATTACCCCTGTGCAGCGACGGGAACTCAACACCTAACATACTGGAAGCCATGGGACTTTATGAGTTGCCCTAGGCCAAGGGTATAGATGGAAAAAAGTGGGGGCCCTAGGACAGAGCCTTGAGGGACTCCAACAGAGAGAGGGCGGGATGAGGAGGTAGTGTGGGAGTGGGAAATGCTAAAAGTGCGGTCGGAAAGGTATGAGGCAATCCAGGACAAAGCAAGGTCTTTGATGCCAAGGGAAGAAAAAATCTGTAGCAGTACGCAGTGGTCGACTGTGTCGAAGGCAGAGGACAGGTCAAGAAGGAGGAGGATGGAGAACTGTCTGTTAGCTTTGGCTGTGAGTAAGCCATTAGTAATTTTTGTCAGGGCAGTTTCGGCAGAGTGGTGGGGGCAGAAGCCAGATTGGAGGTTGTCAAGGAAAGAGTTAGATGAAATGTGGGAGGAAAGTTGAGCATGGACATGCTGCTCAAGGAATTTTGAATCAAACGGGAGCAGTGATATGGGGCGATAGCTGGGCATAGCAGTTGGGTCAAGGTTAGTTTTTTGAGGATGGGTGTGATGGTGGCATGTGTCTGTCTGCCATTTCATCCTTCTTCTCTGCTAGATTTCAAAAACTCAACATGAACAAAACAGAATAAATCATCTTCCCCCATCTCACTCGACTCTGCCAAGAAACCTATCTATTAAAGTAAATGGCTGCTCACTCTCCCCAGTACCACAAGCTCGTGCCTCGGTGTAATCCTAGACTCTGATCTCTCCTTTAAACCACATATCCAGGCCCTTTCCACCTCCTGCCAACTTCAACTCAAAAATATCTCCCGGATCGTACATTCCTCAACCAAGAATCTGCAAAAACTATAGTGCATGCCCTCATCATCTCCCGTCTTGACTACTGCAACCTCCTGCTGTGTGGCCTCCCCTCTAAGGCTACGTTCACATTTGCGTCTTTGGGCGCAGCGTCGTCAACGCAACGCAAAACGCATGTCAAATGCATACACAACACAGCGTTTTTTGACGCATGCGTTGTCCTATAGAATTGAAGAGCAAAAACGGTAAAAAAAACCCCATCACTTGCATTATACTCAAAAGGCGCATAAGTCGACCAACGCAGGTCAACGCAGACACCTGTGCCCTATGCGTTTTACATAGCCACTAATGTGTTTTTTTTACGTATTTGCGACGCAAGTGCGTTGCATGCGTTTTTTATCGGAAATGTGACGCATGAAAAATGCTACCTGTAGCGTCATCCGCACCCTGTCGGGTGCGTCAAAATGACGCATGCATCGTAAAAAGCATGACAATGCATACCGGCGCATGTCCATGCGCCCCCCATGTTAAAGATAGGGGTGCATGACGCATACGTCGGTATCCGTCAACGACGCTGCGCCCAAAGGCGCAAATGTGAACGTACCCTAACCCGCTTGCGCCCCTCCAATCTATCTTAAACTTTGCTGCCCAACTAATCCACCTATCCCCATGCTATTCCACAGCCTCTCCTCTCTGTCAATCCCTTCACTGGCTTCCCATTATCCAGAGACTCCAGTTCAAAACCCTAACCATGGCATACAAAGCCATCCACAACCTGTCTCCTCCATACATCTGTGACCTCGTTTCCCGATACCTACCAGCATGCAACCTCCGATCCTCACAAGATCTCCTTCTCGACTCCCCTCTTATCTTTTCTTTTCACAATTGCATACAAGATTTATCCAGCGCATCCCCCCTCCTCTGGAACTCTCTACCCCAACAAATCAGACTCTCGCCTACTGTGGAAACCTTCAAAAAGAACCTGAAGACCTACCTCTTCCGACAAGCCTACAACCTGGAGTAACCACCGATCCACCAAACCGCTACATGACCAGCTCTGCCCTCACCTATTGTATCCTCACCCATCCCTTGTAGATTGCGAGCCCTCGTGGGCAGGGTTTCCTCTCCTCCTGTACCAGTCGTGACTTGTATGGATTACGATTATTGTATCTGTTTTTTATTATCTATACCCCTCCTCACATGTAAAGTGCCATGGAATAAATGGCGTTATAATAATAAATAATAATGCATACATGTACGCCACCAATTGGTCATCACAATATAATCCTATCCTGTAGCCCTGCAATATCCACAACCATATAATTAAAACTCAAAAATGTATGTATTGTCCTACAATGTGACTGTACATATTACTTTTATTATAAAACCAATAATTTCCTTCTCACACAATTACAATGGAGAATGAGGTTAATTGGTGGTTATAACGTTTCTTTTTTCTCTGCTTATGTAAATTCAGACTTGTAACATGAAACAAATTCCTCTAGTTTTTTTCTATGGAATGGTAAATCTTTAATCTCAGACTAGTTTACTGCCATTTGCTGTTAAGAAGATTAAGAGGAGTATTAAGGACGTGAATCTCTGTTGGATATACAATACTGTGCAAAAGTTTTAGGCATGTGTGTAAATAATGCTGCAAAGTGTTAATAGTTTATTTTTAGCAATTAAAATGCAAAGTGCATTAACAAAAGAGAAATCTAAATCAAATCAATAGTTGGTGTGACCAGCCTTTGCCTTCATCAGTTCTGATAGGTACACTTACACACAGTTTTTGAATAAACTCGGCAGGGAAGTTTTGCCAAACATCTTCGAGAACTAACCACAGATCTTCTCTGGATGTACAAACACTTGTCGCTTCAGGCAAACCCAGACAGGAATGATGTGGAGAACGGGACTCTTTAGAGGCCAAATAATCACTTCCAGGGCTTCCGATTCTTTTTTTATGCTTAAAGTGGTTGTCTAGAATTTTAATATTTTTGTGGATGGGGTTAAGAACTAATATGTCGATAGTTGCTGACCTCCTGCCTGTTCTGCATGGGGATGCTCTCTGCCGGTTCAGCTCCTGCGTCACTTCACCTCTTGTCAAGTGAGCAACTCTTCCTCTTCCAGTCTGCTCTGTCGACGGGGTGTCATTGCTGACGTCATGCTAATTGACAGCATTGGTTGGTGTGATTTTACCGGAAGCCACAGAATTACCTGCAGTAATGGCCTGTGACCGCTATAAGCTAGAGACAGGCACCATGCAGGACAGGGCGGTAGTTAGCAACTACCTGCCTGTTAGTTCCTAGTAACATGTGCAAAAATAATAAAAGTCCCGGATAAACCCTTTTAAATCCTTCATAATGTCAATGGCTGTGTGTTTGGGGTCATTGTCCTGCTGCAGAATTAATTTTGGAGCCAGATGTCTTCCTGATTCCATGATGGATGATTCTCTGTAATTTTCAGAACTGAGAACACCATTGATCGAGACCAAATTACAAACTCCACTTGCAGAAATGGAGCCGCAAACCTGCAAGGAACCTCCACCATGCTTCACTGTTGCCTGCAGACACTCATTCTTTTTAGCTCTCTCTAGCAGTTAGCCAGCAAAAATGCCTTCTATTTCAGTCAAATATTTCCCATTTTGACTCATCAGTCCAGAGCACTTGCTGTTATTTTTTGGCACCCCAATTCCTATGTTTTCGAGCATAATTAAGCTACTTGGTCTTTTGTCCATGTTGAATGTATGGTTTTTGGCTGCAGTTCTTCAATGAAGTCCACTTCTGGCCAAACTTCCCAGAACAGTAGATGGTGCAGTTGGATCTCACTAGTTCTCCCAGTTCTGACCTGATGGCACTGCTGCACATCTTCCCATTTTGAAGGGAAGTAAGCATGTATCGTCCATCTGCTGCACTATCTTCCCTTGACCGACCACTGCATCGACAGTTCCCAAAAATGCCATTTTCTTGGTGTCTTCAACGCTAAGTAATACAAGCTTGTATTTATCCATCATGCAATACCATCAAGGAGGCACATGATAGGCTGCAATTTCTTTTCTACAGTAGGACAATGACCCCAAATATTAAGAAAATGTCATTAATAACTATCTGGAGCATAAAGAAGAACAAGGAGTCCTGGAAGTGATGACATTCCCTCCACAAAGCCATGATCTCATCATCATCCAGTCTATCTGGGATTACATGAAGAGACAGAAGGATTTGCGCAAGCAACATCCACAGAAGATCTGCAGTTAGTTCTCCAAAATGTTTGGAACAACCTTCCTGTTTCCTTTAAAGAGCTGTATACAAGTGCATCTAGAAGAATTGATGCTGTTTTGAACGAGAAGTACGGTATCTCTACATATCCAATTGATTTAGATTTTTCTTTTTTTCACTCCCCTTGCATTTTGTTAACTGATGCAGATAAACTATTAACACATCTATTTTTTTTAAAGTATTCTTACTTGGATGCATTTTTTCCAAACCTGCCTAAAAGTTTTTTTACAGTACTGTTTATCAACCCCATTGCTGAGATAGTTAATAAATGTTTATAGACGTGGAGACTTTTGTAATTGGGATTTTGAAAAAAAAAATTGTGAAGAAATTCTCTTCCAAAAATTGTTTCCCATGAGATAAAATTAGCTCAGTCCTTTTAGATTTGCCTCCAACAGCACAGCAGATCGGGATAATCAGTCCAGAGGATATTGACATATGAAGATGTAACTTTAACTCTATAACCACTATATGTCAGAGTTTTAATTCTGCTCTAAATAGTGGCAATACAAAGAATTTTGATGCTGTGGCTAAAAATCTCACATGTCAATGGCAGCCAGGGGCTCCTGGAGAGAAAGCATTACTGATTCTATATAATTGTCTAATTACAGTGGCATGTAAAAGTCTGGGCACCCCGGGTCAAAATTACTCTTATTGTGAACAGTTAAGTAAGTTGAAGATTAAATGATCTCTAGGCCTAAAGTTAAAGATTTCACATTCCCTTTGTAATATACCGTATATACTCGAGTATAAACTGACCCGAGCATAAGCCGAGACCCCTAATTTTGCCACAAAAAACTGGGAAAACTTAATGACTCGAGTATAAGCCTAGGGTGGAAAATGCAGCAACTACCGGTAAATGTAAAAAATAAAAATAGATACCAATAAAAGTAAAATTAATTGAGACATCAGTAGGTTAAGTGTTTTTGAATATCCATATTGAATCAGGAGCCCCATATAAAGCTGCATACAGTTCATGATGGGCCCTATAAGATGCTCCATACACAATACGCCCCATGTAATGCTGCACAAAGGTTAATAATGGCCCCATAAAATGCTCCATATTAAAATATGCCCCATATAATGGTGCACAAATGCTGATTATGACCCCATAAGATGCTCCATAGAGACATTTGCCACATACAATGCTGCACAAATGCTGATTATGGCCCCATAAGATGCTCCATACAGACATTTGCCCCATATAACGCTGCACAAATGCTGATTATGGCCCCATAAGATGCTCCATAGACACATTTGCCCCATATAATGCTGCACAACTGCTGATTATGGCCCCATAAGATGCTCCATAGAGATATTTGCCCCCATATAATGCTGCACAAATGCTGATTATGGCCCCATAAGATGCTCCATAGACACATTTGTCCCATATAATGCTGCACAAATGCTGATTATGGTTCCATAAGATGCTCCATAGAGATATTTGCCCCCATTATAATGCTGCATATGGCCCCATAAGATGCTCCATAGAAATATTTGCCACATATAACGGTGCACATGGCCCCATAAGATGCTCCATAGTCATATTTGCCCTATATAATGCTGCACATGGCCCCATAAGATGCTCCATAGTCATATTTGCCCCATACAATGCTGCACATGGCCCCATAAGATGCTCCATAGAGATATTTGCCCCCATATAATGCTGCACTTCGTCAGGATAACTTCCGAAAAGCATGTCGGGGTGCGCAATTACGGGACGTGACGACCCCTTAAGGTAGATATTAAGTACCGTATTTCTCCATCCCTCTTTTTGCACACTGCACTTTAAGCTTTATTGAAACACCCTGTTGTGTGACCAATCTTTGGTATGTTAATTGCTGCTTTGCACACTGCACTTTGTATGATATAATCTATAATATAACGCTGGGAGCGTCACTCTGTCCGAAGCCTTTATAGACTGCGCAAGCGCAAGCGCAGTCTGGGCCTCACAGAGTGACGCTCCCGGGAGATCGCGGTATGCTTTAACACTGAACGCACACCGCGATCTCCAACAGAGAAGCAGGGACCGCCAGGAGGGTGAGTATCGGCTATATTCACCTGTCCCGTTCCACCGCTGTGCGCCGCCATCTTCCCGGTCCTCGGCCTGTGACCTTCAGTTCAGAGGGCGCGATGACGCGCTTAATGCGCGCCGGCGCCGCCCTCTGACTGAACAGTCACAGCCAGAGGACCGGGAAGATGGCGGCGCGCAGAGGTGGAACGGAGGACAGGTGAATATAGTAAGTGCTGGGGGGCCTGAGCTGGCGGCGATACCGGCACCTGACCCCCACAGCGCCCTGGTGTCCCCGCCTGCTCAGGCCCCCCAGCACTCGGCGCAGAGCGCGTCAGAGGCAGCGGGGACGAGCGGGTCAGAGGCAGCGGGGCCGAGCGGGTCAGAGGCAGTGGGGCTGAGCGGGTCAGAGGCAGTGGGGCTGAGCGGGTCAGAGCAGATTGTGGCAGATGTAGCAGGCAGGGTGTGGCAGATGTAGCAGAGCACAGTGTGGCAAACGTAGCAGAGCAGAGTGTGGCAGAGCAGAATGTGGCAGATGTAGCAGAGCTGAGTGTGGCAGAAGTAGTAGAGCAGAGTGTGGTAGTAGTAGAGCAGAGTGTGGCAGATGTAGCAGAGCTGAGTGTGGCAGGATGGGAGCAGCCCATGTCAGAATGGGGGCGCAGGATGGAGCAGCGCATGACAACGCAGGATGGAGCAGCACATGACAGGATGGGGACGCAGGATGGGAGCAGCGCATGACAGGATGGGGACGCAGGATGGGAGCAGTGCATGACAGGATGGGGACGCAGGATGGGAGCAGCGCATGACAGGATGGGGACGCAGGATGGGTGCAGCGCATGACAGGATGGGGACGCAGGATGGGTGCAGCACATGACAGGATGGGGACGCAGGATGTGTGCAGCACATGACAGGATGGGGACGCAGAATGGGAGCAGCGCATGACAGGATGGGGACGCAGGATGGGAGCAGCACATGACAGGATGGGGACGCAGGATGGGAGCAGCACATGACAGGATGGGGACACAAGATGGGAGCAGCACATGACAGGATGGGGACGCAAGATGGAGCAGCACATGACAGGATGGGCCGCAGGATGGAGCAGCACATGACAGGATGGGGGCGCAGGATGGAGCAGCACATACCAGGATGGAGACCATATACCAATATAAATGCAGACCACCCGGGCGTAGAACGGGATCAATAGCTAGTATACTGGATCTGATACACTTTTGATTTATGAATTATTCAAGTACACAGTTTTGATGACTTTATATTTACACACTATTTTTCAATTCCACTTTTGAGGGATTTATATATCTATATATAAATAGGGTCGGCCATTAATACTTAAGCTGTAAAGCAATTATATGCGTTGTTTTCTAGTCCTTTTATGCGCATAGATGTTTTGTTTTTAATCCTGCCATTAATATTTAATAAAGGCATTTTATAATCTATTACTCTATTACCTGCGTGGTGCTTCTCTGGTAATCCATAGATTGGCTGTTTGGGTTGTTTTAGCACATTTGCCGCTTTATAAAATCCCAGCCTCCTCTAACCTTGTGCCAAAGACAGCAGCCATGAGTTCTTCTAAGCAGCTGCCTAGTCCCCTAACAATGATAATGGTGGAGGCCCACAAAGCAAGAGAAGGCTATAAGAAGATAGCAAAGAGTTCTCAAGCTGCCCTTTCCTCAGTTCTACATGAAATTAAGAAATGGCAATTAACAGGAACAATGGAGGTCAATATAAGGCCTGGAAGACCAAGCAAAATTTCTGTAAGAGCTGCTCATAGGATTGCTAGACGGGCAAATCCGAACCCCCATTTGACTGCAAAAGACTTTCAGAGAAATATAGCGGACACTGGAATTGTGGTACATTTTTCTACTGTTCAGAGACACCTGCACAAATATGGCCTTCATGAAAGAGTCGCCAGAAGCAAAACACTCCTCTGTCCTCACCTTAACATTCAGAGTCACAAGTATGCAAAAGAACATCTAAACAAGCATGATGCATTTTGGAAACAAGTCCTGTGGACCGATGAGTAGTGATGGGTGTACCCCGGACATTATCAAAAAGTTCGATTTGGGTTCCAGAACGGTACCTGAACTCAAACAAGAACCCTATTCAAATAAATGGGGTGCCCGAACATTCAGTGTTTCCCACACTGTCATCTGTGTGACAGCGCAAGAAACACCGGCTCTGATCGGAATTAAGTTTGTTAAGGTACCTTCACACTGAACAACTTAACAACGATAACGATAGCGATCCGTGACGTTGCAGCGTCCTGGATAGCGATATCGTTGTGTTTGACACACAGCAGCGATCAGGATCCTGCTGTGACATCGTTGGTCGGAGCTAGAAGGCCAGCACTTTATTTCGTCGCTGGATCTCCCGCTGACATCGCTGAATCGGCGTGTGTGACGCCGATTCAGCGATGTCTTCACTCGTAACCAGGGTAAACATCGGGTTACTAAGCGCAGGACCGCGCTTAGTAACCCGATATTTACCCTGGTTACCATTGTAAATGTAAAAAGAAACAAACACTACATACTTACATTCCGGTGTCTGTCGCGTCCCCCGGCATTCTGCTTCCCTGCACTGTGTCAGTGCCGGCTGGCCGTAAAGCAGAGCACAGCGGTGACGTCACCGCTCTGCTTTACGGCCGGCGCTTACACAGTGCAGGGAAGCGGATGCCGGGGGACGCGACAGACACCGGAATGTGAGTATGTAGTGTTTGTTTTTTTTTACATTTACACTGGTAACCAGGGTAAACATCAGGTTACTAAGCGCGGCCCTGTGCTTAGTAACCCGATGTTTACCCTGGTTACCCGGGGACTTCGGCATCGTTGGTCGCTGGAGAGCTGTCTGTGTGACAGCTCTCCAGCGACCACACAGCGACGCTGCAGTGATCGGCATCATTGTCTATATCGCTGCAGCGTCGCTAAATGTGACGGTACCTTTACCGCTGGTCGGTGCACTGTGGTTACCACACTGTCATAGAGATGACAGAGTCTGAGCCAGCAGCTGTGACTGGTGGTAAAAAGGTAACCGCTGATCACAGGCGTTGCCTGATGAGTGTATCACTTTCATCATCGTGCGCCCGTTCTCGCCGATAGGAGTGAGAGCAGGCATACAATGATGAAAGTATTAATCAACTGGCTCCCGTGCAATAAATAATTTTTTTTTAAAAATGGCGTGGGATCCCATCTATTTTTGCTAACCAGCACAGGCTAAACAGATGGCTGCAGAATGCAGCCCTCAGTTGTCAGTGTTAGCGTGGCTGGTTATAAAAAATAGTGGGGTCCCAATGCAGTGTTTTTAAAATTATTTAAATAAATAATTTTAAAAAATGGCGTGGGTTCCCCCTATTTTTGACAACAAGATAAGCTAAAGCTGGGAAGTGGGTATGGATTCTGGGCCTCCTCAGATTAAAAATACCAGCCTGATGCCGTCCCAGAAAAGGCTCATCTATTAGATTTGCCAATTCTGGTGCTTTGCCCGGCTCTTCCCACTTGCCCTGGTGTTGTGGCAAGTGGGGTAATATTTGTGGGGTTGATGTCGGATTTGTAATGTCAGCTGACATCAAGCCAACAGGTTAATAAAGGAGAGGGCTAGGGGTGCCCAAACTTTTACATGCCACCGTGTAGTGCTCTTTAAGGAATATTCTGTCCTTCTAGTCATATTCTACATAAAAAAAGTAAATCTGTATAAAACTCTAAAAATAAAGTGCTCAATGAAACCCAAGTTGTACCTCTGGCAAATACACTGAAAGTATGAAAGTTTCCAAGCTACATGACGCTAAAGCTAATTTTTTTGCTCAATATAGTCCTGAATTACATTGGTATGAACGGGATTAAATGTGTTTTAGGAACTAAGCAAAACAAAATACGGCTTCAAGAAAAACACAAATACACCAACATGGAGAAGATAATATGGTCCCCAGATTGCCTGTTGAAGAAGCACTTTCTGTTCTCAGATTGTCTGTGAAAACAGACGAAATCTTTGTGACATTCTGACAAAAGGGATGCCAGCAGCTTTTAGTGCAATGTCAACACTTCTAAAGCCAGTTCAAACAGCCATGCCAAGGCTTGAGAGAGGAGTAGAAGACAGATATGTGAGCTCCCGATCTGTCCATGTTATGGTCAGCAGCTGTGAGAGAGCTTGATTCCATTGTTCTTCGGTCACAGAAAAATATTATCAGCTCACTTAACCCACATTAAGATGCCATGCTGCCTTTATTAATGTGATCTTTCAGCAAAATTACAGTAATTGGACACAGAACAGATGTTCTGCATATCTCTCTACTTAGCAATCTTTTCCCTTTGTGGGTAGTTGACAATTAGGGCTTACCACCTTAATATCTCTTGAAGCTGAAGAAAAGATTTAAAAAAGAGGGACAGGAACTTTCTGGCAACTAGTGGCTCATATAAATATGTTTTCTTTCTCATATACTTGCTGCTTTTCTATATTTTACTTCTTTGAGAAATATATGAATGCAGGGGATCCATCTACTGGAATTCCACCAATCCTGATAATGGGGGTCCCAAAGTCCCCTGTGTAAATAGAAAGGTGTTGCATGCTTGACCACCCCTTCATTAACTTCTATAGGACTGACATAACAGTTATCTCCATCAGACCCTTACAAGTGAATGGGACCTTGGCCACGTAAATGCACCACTGCTCCATTCACTTAAGGCCTATTGTTCTTGAAGTTCATGGGGGTCCAGGTGATGAACTGGTGAGTGATCCATTTAGTAGGAGAACCCCTTCATTATTAATACACAGCATCCCATAAGAAACACTGACTACATGGCACCACATTCTGAAGAAAACGACATTTAAGGCACTGGGGGACACAGACAGAAAAGGGCTCCTGGGCAAGAACAATATATGGGCCCTTTGTAGCCTAAGAGCTCCTAAAAATGCAACATCTGCTTTGGAGGTAGAAATGGGCCCCCTTACGTCTTTGGCCCCTGTGCGGCCGCACATGTTGCACCAATGCTTTGTTTACCCCTGCTGTAAGGTAAACATGTCTTTTCTCATCTACTTGTTCGTTCAGTGAAGATAAATGCCTCCCCTCTCATAAGGTCACTTTATTAAGGATTTCTGCACTATGGAGCGCAAAATAATAAGCTACACTTGCCTTCAAATTAGCCCTCACCTCTACCTGCAACCCTAAACAACTGTTCAGCACATTCAACTCTCTCCTCCGCCCAACACTGCCTCCTCCAACTTCCCTAATCTCTGCTGAGGACTTTGCCACCAACTTCAAAAATAAGATCGACCAAACAAGACAAACCTTTACTGTTCCACCACCCCAACCACTCAATATACCAGACCTCTGCCCTTCCCTAATAACCTCCCTCTCCAACATCACTGAAGGAGAGCTTACTCACCTCCTTTCAAGATCACACTTCACTACCTGTGCACTTGACCCCATCTCTTCCCACCTGCTCCCCACCCTCACTAACATGCTCATTCCAGCCCTAACCCATCTCTTCAACCTATCGCTATCTTCTGGTACCTTCCCATCTGCCTTCAAACATGGCACCATCACACCCATCCTCAAAAAAACTAATGTTAACCCAACTGCTATGCCCAGCTATCAACCCATATCACTGCTCCCGTTTGCTTCCAAACTCCTTGAGCAGCATGTCCATGCTCATCTTTCCTCCCACCTCTCATCTAACTCTCTCCTTGACAACCTCCAATCTAGCTTCCGCCCCCACCACTCCACCAAAACTGTCCTGAACAATTTACTAATGACTTACAGCCAAATCTAACAGACAGTTCTCCATCCTCCTTCTCGACCTGCCCTCTGCCTTCGACACAGTTGACCACTGCCTACTGCTACAGATTCTTTTTTCCCTCGGCATCAAAGACCTTGTCCTGTCCTAGATTGCCTCATACCTTTCTGACCGCACAATTAGCGTTTCTCACTCCCACACTACCTCCTCATCCCGCCCTGTCTCTGTTGGAGTCCTTCAAGGCTCTGCCCTAGGGCCCCTACTTTTTTCCTTCTATACCCTTGGCCTAGGACAACTCATAAAGTCGCATGGCTTCCAGTACCACCTGTATGCGGACGACACTCTACGACGATCTACCTCTCTGGCCCAGATGTCACCTCTCTGCTGTCCAGAATCCCGGCATGTCTGTCAGCCATATCCTCCTTCTTCACCTCCTGCTTCCTAAAACTCAATGTAGACAAAACTGAACTCATCAGCTTTCCTCCAACACACGTATCTCCCCTACCCGACCTATCTATTATGGTAAACGGCATCATGTTCTCTCCTGCACCTGGAATCCGCTGCCTCGGAGTAACTCTCGACACTGCCCTGTCCTTCAAACCGCACCTTCAAACTCTCGCCACCTCCTGCAACATCCTCCCCTGTGGCCTCCCCGCTAACTCTCTTGCACCACTCCAGTCTGTCCTCAACTTTGCTGCCCGACTAATCCACCTCTCTTCTTGCTACTCCCCTGTTTCTCCCCTCTGCAAATCCCTCCACTGGCTCCCAATTCCCCAACGAATCCAATTCAAACTACTAACACTGATCTACAAAGACATCCACAACCTGTCCCCTCTCTATGTCTCTGAACTAATCTCCCAATATCTTCCCTCACATAATCTTCAATTGTCCCAAGACCTCCTACTCTCCTCCACACTTACTCGTTCCTCATACAACCTCCTCCAAGATTTTTCCCACATATCCCCCATCCTCTGGAATTCCATGCCTCAACACGTCCAATTATCCACCACCCTCGGATCCTTCAGAAGGAACCTGAAAACCTATCTCTTCAGGAAAGCTTACAGCCTGCAATAAACATTCTGCTGCCTCACCACCACCCGATCTGCCGCCTTACCACCACCTGACCTGCTGCACCCCCGACCTTCTGTCTCTTCCCCATTATCTCGTAGAATTTAAGTCCGCAAGGACAGGGTCCTCTCCCCTCTGTACCAGTCTGCCAACGTAAATGTGTCTATCTATAACTTTGTATGTAACTTCTTCTCATGTACAGCACCATGGAATCAATGGTGTTATATAAATAAATAAATAATAATAATAATCTTAGAGGAAAAAAGGATTGGGCATATTGAATTTTAAGGTTTCTGGAGGTATTCAGGGATGCTGGGAGGGGTTTCATAGTGACTCTTTTCCTCTCCTTATATGTGGGAGTCAGGAGGAACACCTGGGGGAGCATTGTTAAAGGGGTTGTCCAGTGAAAATAAGTCATCACCTATCTACAGGTTAAGACATAACTTGTTGGTTGATGGGGGTCCGATCACAGGGACCAGCACCAATCGGCAGAATGGGGAACCTTTATTCCCATTAGAATGAAGCGGCCCTGTGCATGTTCGACTGCTGCTCCATTCTTTCCTTATAGGACTGCCGAGCATTGAGAGCAGTTTTTTCCAGCAGCTCCATGGAGCATGAATGGAGCGGTCTCAGGTGTCCCACCTGCTCCATTTTATAACAGAGATAAAAGTTCCCGATTAAGGATATAAATTCCCCGATCTGATAATCAAAGTGGGTCCCAGCGGTGGGACAAGCACCGATTAGTAAGGCATCACCTCTTCTGTGGATAGGTGATAACGTGTTTTCACTAGACAACATCGTTAAGCTTATGGCAGCAACCTAACAATGTTGTTTTTCGTTTTTCACCACCTCCGGAGTAATATGGCATACCATGATCTAGATGGAGAAATGCATTCTTTAATCATACGGTCATGTTGGTATGTAACAATGTAAACATAATTATAATTTGCCTATTCCTTTGCATTACAGATTACAGTCCAGATTGGAAAGGAATGTTCTGGACAAAATATTATATATATAGATTCACAGTGAAATTACACAACATTTCTAGAATCTTGTGGACCCTACAGCTCAAACAACACTAGTAATCAGATCTGATGGAAAACCTGCAGGACCAAATGTTCAGCTGCATGAGGGTAAAAGAGCCAATGTCTTACAGGCCCCCAATTAGGTCAGAGGACCACATGGTCCCACAGATGTTCTCCGTCTCTTGTACAGATGCAAGATGTTACTAGATTCTTGTTTCTCCAGATGTACTTTGTGAAAAAAAAATTAAGAGATAAGAGTTAGCTGCAAACATTTCCATCCAATGTAAAAGGAAAAAAACTTACTCGAGCTCCTTTCTCTGGAAAGCATTTGCAGCCCCCGCTGCAATCTCGTCCTGCACATGGCCCCTGATAGGTCTTCTTTCCTCCCTGTGAAAGGAAAACATAAATATGAGATCATTTATGGCTCCCACAAACCTTGCATAAATAGATCACCAGTCACATTAATAACTGTTTCTCTTCATTCTGACATTGACGTCCTGAGCTGTAATCACCTCTGACAAGTGTTTGGTAACATATGACATAAGGATATATAGAATGCCGCCTCCCAAGAAGATCCTTTGTGGAATGTTTACTTCTCTATACCGTATATATAAATGGATGACCTCTTGGTATAGTCCATCTGTTAATCTTAGAATGCAGTAGATAAAACTTTTTTTGCATAGCTGGATGAAGAGCGTATAGTGTCAAGTTGTAGTAAACTAAAGAAGGACAAAGTATATACTGATGTCGTATGCATAGTTTAAACAGGTGATCTATATATTGGGTATGGAAAATAAATGACAGAGAGTACAAGCACCCTATATGGCAAAAGAAAAAATGTTAGATCCCAAAACATCGAAAAATGCACAACCAACCAATATCAAAGACTTCAATCAACACTGCTCAGGTACAAATAAAAAGCGGGCACATCTCTGTCCCTAATCTATGACATCTCTGAGGGGCAGCCATGATAATTCAGTAATTCCAATCAGGATTATGTAAAAAATAGGTCATAAGTTGGAAGTACCGTAATTTATTATTTCTATTTACTGTGGCCGCACTTTAAACTGGGACTGATCTATGATTTACGGTAAATAGTGAGTAGAACAAAAAAAGTCACAAAAGTTAAAAATGATTCAACTAGGGAAAACGCTAGAAGACTATTTACTATTTAAAAAAAGTGAGAAAGGGACTGATATCAGGTCTATAGTACTCTCAATGAAGGTGAGCTAGGACACAAGAAGAGGGGTGAGACATTCGTAAAGGTTTTACTGTTAACGCGTTGTTTAATAAAGAGCTTTAGTAAAAACAGGAAAAGTTCCCTTAATGAACACCTTGCTATGTAGAATTAACCTCATGTTAGAAAAACAATACAAATTTTATGTAGGCAATTAAGTAAGATTCATTAGGTGGAGTATTGATAAAGAAGATAAATTATTTCATATGTGATGTAATGGTAAGATTGTAGAGAAATATTGGGATGAGTGTTATGTCCTAAAATCCGTGATTATTATTCTGCAGAATGGGACTATGGCAAAGAATACCATCATTCACTTAGTGTGAATTTTTACATCAAAAAGTATATGGTAGAGACTACGTATTGTATAGCAAATTCTATTACTGAAAAGATCAAACTGCAGTGGTCTGACATGGAAAGAATGGAAGCTCCTTTGTCCTGTCATGACTTGCTGGTCTTTGCCTTCAGGCAGGTATGGTTTCTAAGTAGACCCAGGATGATGTATTGCATACATTCTTTAATTTTTTTCCTTAAGGGAAATAATATAGAGTTTATTATAAAAGAAATATTATATATAAAGTTTAATTACAGAGCTATATAATACCTATATTCATCAGTAACACAGAACACTAGAAGCTCAGCGATGCAGGCAGGTATCATATAGGAGATGTCTAAGTACAGTCGTAATAGAATACTACTCGGCTTCTCTTATTTTTCTCTTTAGGTCTGATCGTTGGCCATTGACAACTGGCGGCTGACTAGGTGTCCTCCAAAAAATGTAAACAGCGCCATCAGAAGTATTGTTAAAGGGGTTGTCCAGGATTCATTTTTATTGCTGCATAAGTTTGTGGATGTTTAAAACAAAAAAATACAACAATAAACACCCTTTATGGGTCTAGCAATGCCTCTATGCCATTGATGCAGTGTTTGGTGACTGGCAGCAGTGGTGACAGTTGCTGACAATCTCTGGGCTCAGAAGCTTGCGCCATCTACTTTAACATCACCCATGGTTTACAGGCCACAGCCGTGAAATCTTGAGTACAATGCATGTGACTGCTGTAGCCAAGACCGGGGCAGCGGCGAAGTAATTATTTTCATCATTTATATGTCTAGGCGGCAATAACAAAATATTAATGGACAGCGCCATTAAGCTGCAAATACATGACATAGAAGTAAGCTAAAATTTTTCAATTTTTGCCTACCTCAGTTTAGCCAATGCAGACCACTGACTGCCAAAAACGTAATTTGTCAGGTTAGATTTGTTTTAGCCGAAGATACTTTGTTCATATGAAAGATCCAAAAGATTGACCAGCATATGTTTTGCTGATCACAGTATTACGTGTATAGGCAGCGTTACATCGCCATTTTTTTTCTATCAATCAGCTCAGGTCTCAAGTGATATGACTGGAGAAGCCTCAGTCATCCGCATTACATTCACAGGTCAAATTGATCCAATGCATCAAACACTATTTCTTGACGCTTGTGAACATCAAAACAGTGCATCTATTTAGATATCATTATCACCATGCCCTTTAATCTTCAGATGAAACTGCATTGTGGTGGAACACCAAGGCATATATGCTGAACTGTAGAAAAAAAAAAAATAGACATAGACCACATATCCAAAAATCATAGGGTGAAGGTGCAGGTAATGATCTACGGACTAGGCTGAAGTATCAGATTAGAATTTACGATTTTGTCCCGTAAATATTAATTGATCGTTCCAGTTGAATGTGTTACAAGTATTTATCTTGGTGTATGCTGAACTGCAGGCAAAAATTTACAAAAGTGAATATGAGGTTCTTGGTTTAACGTTCTGATTTCTGATCAGACTGTATGAAGCCCACTGCCACATCACGGCGAACCTCTCAGTGGGGCCATAACTTATTATAGCTTTAAAGGTGTGGACCAGCACTCCTCTAATTTGGCACAGGCGTTTTTAATTATCAGGAGTCTGCAAAAGGAGTTATACCTATTTTTGCTTTCAGCTCACGGTCTGCAGATTGCCGAGACATGGTAGTGGGCTTCATACAGTCCGATCAGAAGGCTAAAGTAAGAACCTCATGTTCAGTTTTGTAAATTTTTGCCTACAGTTCAGCATACACCAAGATATACTGTATATACAGCAATAAATTACTTGGCACTCAAAAGTTCTTATGCAAGATGAAAATGAACTTGTAGCGGATAGGCTGAAGTATGAGATTAGAATTTACGATTTTGTCTAGTAAATGTTATTCGATCACTTCAGTTGAATGTCCTACAAGTATACAGTCATGGCCAAAAGTATTGACACCCCTGCAATTCTGTCAGATAATACTCATTTTCTTCCCGAAAATGATTGCAAACACAAATTATTTGGTATTATTATCTTCATTTAATTTGTCTTAAATGAAAAAAACACAAAAAGAATTGTCCTAAAGCCAAATTGGATATAATTCCACACCAAACATAAAAAAAGGGGTGGCCAAAAGTATTGGCACTGTTCCAGGTGAGAGTGAGGAGCTCATCCAGGTGAGAGTGAGGAGCTCATCACTAAAAAGAGCAGCGCTGGCGCTGACAGATCACGTCGCGACATGGTCTGGGACCCGGTTGCACCGTCCAGTTCCAGCGCAGCGAGCAGCAGAAGACAAGCAACATTCATCAGTGCATGTGCTCAGATCCTGTGTCCACAACGGTCGGTGGTGGTGGGTGAGCTGGGCTGCCTGTGCTATATACTACGTGGGCTGCCTGTGCTATATACTACGTGGGCTGCCTGTCCTATATACTACGTGGGCTGCCTGTGCTATATACTACGTGGGCTGCCTGTGCTATATACTACGTGGGCTGCTTGTGCTATATACTATGTGGGCAGCCTGTGCTATATACTACGTGGGCAGCCTGAGCTATATACTACGTGGGCTGCCTGTGCTATATACTACGTGGGCTGCCTGTGCTATATACTACGTGGGCTGCCTGTGCCATATGCTACGTGGCCAGTGCTATATTCTACGTGGGCTTTGTTATATGCTACGTGGGCTGTGTTATATGCTACGTGGGCTGTGGTATATTTCTCTGCTGTATCTGAGCATCATGAAGCATGGCATGTGTTTAAGAGGGGGGCCCACTGAGACTCTTTCGCCCGGGGCCCTCAAAAACCTGGAGCCGGCCCTGACCTTGTTCCTCAACTTTTTTCTTTCTTTCTTAATGGATACAGGCAACAAGTAATACACTTCCTTAATAATAGGATGTATAGTCACGAATGATCCCAAAACCTGTCATTTATTCATCGACCCTGAAGACTACCCTGATAACTCTCATGTAACTTTTATTAAATAATGTCCTCTTTAATGCCAGGACAACGTGTAGCGAGGCAATTGGTGGCTAACCCTACACCAATCCTCAGACACCGCATATTTTCCAAAAATTCCACAAAAAAGGCTGCCAAATGGTGGAGATAGACTTCTCCCTCTACCTAGAACATATATGAGCCAGATTTAAACTCCCTTACCCTCACACACAGTCGCTTACGATCATGCAGCCTGCCCGATTCCCTACTTCAGCGCATTCTGAAATATAAAAACTTTATTTGGGCTTTGGTGTCTATACCATCCATTAAATTATAGCTAATTAAAGTATTTACTGTACACTTGCATTCTTTTTTATTAATGACTAGATGGAGGCGGTAATGTCATGATGGGGGCAGGCATGCGGCGCTGTTGTTGCCTAGTGGCATCCTGTGATAATCTAATGACTTTTGCATTAGGGGACATGTGCTTGACGCCAATGCTTATATGCATTGTTTTGTCTCAGCGATGCTGTTGGTCTTCAAAAGTCTCATTTGCCCTTTGTTGTCTTCGACGTTGTGCCTTTTCTGCTTTCCTTTCATTGTCATACTTTTTATGAGGAGCCATGTTGGCATTGATATTTGCTTTTTAAAGAGGTTTTCCCATGAACAAAAGTTCATTTTAAAAATTATCTGTGTTTGACCGTGTACCGAACATACCACAGCTCCTGGGCGGGAGAGGAAGTAAAAGACAATACTGACATTACAGCAGGAGATCGCAGAGGATACATTTTGGGAGGTAAAATAATTTTAAAAAACAGTCAGTGAAATATTTTACCTCACAAAATGAATCCACTGTGATCCCCTGCTGTAATGTCAGAATTATCTTTTACTTCCTCCCCAGGAGATGTGGTATGCTCAAACACGGTCAGACACAGTCAATTTTTAAAATGAAATTTCGTTTGTGGGAAAACTTCTTTAATGTGACCGGCTTCCTCTGCCTGTAGACACGTCGTGCATCTACGGCCGGAATCAGCCGAATGATTCACTGCACCTACGCGTAATTCGCGCAGGAGCTGTAAATCAGACCGCTGCCATCTTTGCGCACACAGATAGCAGCGGTCACATTAAAACTGCACATGCGCTCCTCCTGTACAAAGATCGCGGCAGTCAGTGAATCATTTGGTTGATCCCGGCGGATGCGTGTTCCGCTGGTGTTACCGCGTGCAAGAGGCTGTGTGAGTGTGTGATTGTGAGAGTGTGTGTGTGAAGAGTATGTGAGTGTGTGGTGCGTACGGCATATAGAGTGTGTGTGTGTGGTGCGATGGTGTTCTGCTGATGGTACCGTGCAATAGGTTGGTACCAGCAGCAGTTGTTTCCATATTGAGACACCCATCACTTGGGTGTCCCAAATATGGCGGTCGGTGAACTTTCTCCGCTTGGAGTTCTGGGATACGTTGACATCAGGACAGAACAGGAAAAGAAAACATTACAAAGCAATTGTATAAATAGATTAAGTGACTTAAATACCAGTGGTAATGCTAAGTAGAGACACGCAGTTGTCATTTGGTTTGCATTATAGAGGAAATCAATCATTTATGTGTACCAAACTTATATATGGCTTTTATTCATGCTCATTTTGGGGTTGTGGCTTAAAATGTTGCCCCAGAAACAGCATGCAACACTTCCACTCTTTAAATATTTTATAGAAGATCATACCAGTAATACATGGTGGAAGAGTTATTCCAACACAGCTTTGTTCTTGATTAGCGGGTGTACTCCACTATACAATGATTCCAATCATCATATATCCAGTAACCGTACCATTTGGACTGACATAATATATGTATACATGCATAAGATAAGAGATTAGACTTTTGATAAATGCTCTCAATTTATGAGTGGCAATAGGCAGGAAACTTGTCAGAAACTGCTTGTCTTCATGAAATTGTGAAATAGCACAGTCTTGAACGATAATGAAAACACATCCCAAAATTGATTCTGCAATTCTTAAGGAATTCTTAACATAGAAAAGAAAAATTGATGAGTTGAGTATTCTGTAAATATTCACTGCTAAATATTTGCACTGGAGTGAAATATCTACATGTCAAGTGTGGAGATCCGACTAATGTATGTATAGGAATGCCATTGTATATAGGTATATATCCATCAGTCGCTTCTTGCAGGTTCCGACATCATTGTGTTTCAATGCTGCAGAATGTCCCCCAACTGATAGGATTAGTTTACCCATATCACCCATTAACCCAATGCTAAATCGTACATGATGTTATCATTAAAAGTAATGTGTACTGAGTTTTATTTTTTTGTAAGGAAATCTACTTTAGTTTTTTTTCCCCAAAGTATAATTTTATGAAAATATTTAACATTTTTGAAAAATACATTTCTATTAAGAAAATGAAAATATTTCGTTTTCAGCCAGTCTCATGACAGATCAAAGGAATATATCCACTATACCAGTGTTTTTCAACCAGTGTGCCGCGGCACACTAGTGTGCCGCGACACATGGTCGGGTGTGCCGCGGGGGAACGGGAGTCAGCTGTTCTCTGTGCCGACTGTCAAGCTGACAGCCGGCACAGAGAAGCTGCAGCGCGCCGGCTCCCGGAGATCAATTGTACTCGCAGACAATTACCAGCTGCGAGTACAATTGAGGCTCTGACCGCTGGGTCAGAGCGACGCCAGCAGCGTGATCAAGTCATGTGATCACGCTGCTGGCGTCACTATCCGGCGCGCAGGAGAAAGAAGAGACCTGGTGGTAAGTGCTCCTGTGCTGTGGAGCTGAAGACACCGAAGATTCAGCGTGGGGTGGGTTTATGTGGAGTATGTGGGGGGATTTATTAAGTGTGTGGGGGGATTTATTAAGTGTGGGGGGATTTATTCAGCGTGGGGTGGGTTTATGGGGAGTATGTGGGGGGATTTATTAAGTGTGTGGGGGGATTTATTAAGTGTGGGGGGATTTATTCAGTGTGGGGGGGATTTATTCAGTGTAGGGGGGGATTTATTCAGTGAGTGGGGGGATTTATTCAGTGTGTGGGGGGGGATTTATTCAGTGTGTGGGGGGGATTTATTCAGTGTGTGGGGGGGATTTATTCAGTGTGTGGGGGGGATTTATTCAGTGTGTGTGGGGGGATTTATTCAGTGTGTGTGGGGGGGATTTATTCAGTGAGTGGGGGGATTTATTCAGTGTATGGGGGGGGATTTATTCAGTGTGTGGGGGGGATTTATTCAGTGTGTGGGGGGGATTTATTCAGTGTGTGGGGGGATTTATTCAGTGTGTGGGGGGATTTATTCAGTGAGTGGGGGGATTTATTCAGTGTGTACGTGGGGGGGCTGGAATTTATTTAGCATGTGTGGGGCAGGGTGCATTTATTCTGTGTGGAAGGGGATGGATTTATTCTATCGGAAGGGCAGTGGATATATTCTGTGGGGGTGAGTGGGGAGATGGGGGTGAGTGGGGAGATGGGGGTGAGTGGGGAGATGGGGGTGGACACAGTAGCGAGGGGAAAAATGTGTGCTGACAGTACTGGGAGCAACGGTGATGGGATGTGTGAGGACAGTATGGGGAGTCGGGGGAATGTGTGAGGAGGAAATATGGAGAGAGCAAAGGGGTATGTTAGCAGGGGGGGATGTACATGAGGAGGCTATTAGAAATGTGTGCAGACAGTATGGGGGGATGAAAGTGTGAGTGGACACATAATAGATACTGAGTAGTGTGAGGGTAACAGCCAGGAGGAGACAGTATGCCAAGTAGGAGGAGTGTAATGAAGGGGCACAGTAGAGAGACTGGGCTCTCTATGAGGGACACCGTATGAGAAGGCAGTGTGAAGTATGGAAAAGAGAGAGAGGGTAGTGTGGATGGCATGTACCATAAGAGGGACAGTGAGGGTCATATTATGTGCTGGGAATAAAGTGAGGGGCAATTATTTACTCAGGGGCTCAGCCTAGGGCAGATATTGTTATTCCGGAACATTATAATAACACTGCTATCTTTAAGGGTGTTGTGTCGGGATGTGCTGCAGAAGACAGGAGAAGATGGAAGTCTGCAGAAACGAGCTCTGCCGGTGGATGAGAAGAGTCATCATGGCATCTGGACAAGGTGAAGATGAAAAGAAAGAGGCGACTCCACAAACAACGTCATCTATCAGGTACCTGGATGTAAATGTGTTTTTTTTGTGATACTAATTCTCATTTTTATTTGTTAGGAACATTAAAGGGGATGTCCAAGGTTGTGATGAGTCTGCAGTCATACTATGTGACTGCAGACTTCTGAATTCTCACAGTGCACACTGCTATCGTAATTCTCTGATGTTGGTGATTTCCATACATGCGGTCACGTGCTGACTAGACATGTGTGGCCTCATTCAATGAAAATGAATTGACTGAGGCCGGACACGTCTAGTTAGAATGTGGCCAGAAGTATCCAAATCACATACTTGTGCTGTCATGACCGTCCACTCTGGCCACCGGCAAGGGAGAATCCTGAAAGTGTGCAGTGCTTGCGCTGTGAGAATTCAGAAGCCTGCAGTCACATAGAATGACTGCAGACTTTCATCTCAAACCTGGACGCACCATTTTGTGCCATTTTGGTTGGTGGTGTGCCTCGGGATTTTTTAAGTATAAAAAGTGTGCCGCGGCTCAAAAAAGGTTGAAAAACACTGCACTATACAATGTCATAAACGCTCAATAGGTAGGTTGCTCAGCTTTTCTCCATTGTCGTACCTGGTAGACGGCTGCAGGCAGTATCTTTTGTTTCCCTCTCAAGGGAATTTACCCTTAAAATGTAATTGGAGAGCTGCCTAACATTTCCAATCATGCCTTTATTTAACCTAAGTGTTAGTGTAGAGTACTGTATGTAAACATTAAAGTTATTCAGGATTTTGCTTATCCTTTGCTATGAGGCTAATTGCTAATTACTTGTCTGCTCTACCAGGCGCCGATCTCTGCCAGCTCAGAGTTGTCATGGACCACTCCAGCAGGAGATTCTGCCAATTCCTTTGACCTTACGTCAACAGAGCAGCTTTTCTTCTTCCGGGTTGCTCTGTCATTCTGAATGACTGCCAGCTCCCTGCAGTTAGGAAGCAGGGAGCCGACTGGTAATCAGCTTGGCATTGGCACAGACGCCCTGTCAGCAGAGCAGAGCAGAAACGAAGCTGCTGTCGATGTGACATCAACGGAAGCCACAAAATTGATGGCAGGAGTGGTTCATGAGTTGGCAGACATCAGCGCTAGGCAAAACAGCCCCATAGCTAAAACATAAGCAAAGTCCTGGATAACCCCTGTAATCCAAGCACTTGCGCATGGGTACCAATCCATGAACAAAATCACTCAACGCTGCTTCTTGTTTGCATTACACCCACAGTGGCATGGTTATAAAATCAGCATGAGGAGAGAGGTGAAAAATAGGGATTTTTCCTCCTACCTTTTCTTCTTGCACATGCTGGCTTGTCAATCATGCCAATGTGGGTATGATACAAGCAAGATACAGAGATGAGTGACTGTTCGCCCAGACTAGTCCTGGTACACAAGCCCTGGAATTACCGTATTTTCCGACGTATAAGACAACTGGGCGTATAAGACGACCCCCAACTTTTCCAGTTAAAATATAAAATCTTCTCAAAAGTCGGGGGTTGTCTTATATACCGGGTGTCGTCTTATAGGGTGGGTGCGGAGCAATTTGCGGTCGACGTATATAGTGGGGGGGGAGTGGTCCCGATGACGAGGTGAGGGAGCGCCTCACCAGGAAGGTGTAAGTGAAGCAAACTGTCAGCGTCTGGGATGCCAGGGTTATGCAAATAAGAGAGCGGTGCTGTGCCTAGAAAAACACTCCTCTTTCACTCATCTGGCTCGCCCTTGTATCCTATTATCTCCTTCTCTGCCTCTGCTTCACTTACACCTTCCCGGTGAGGTACCCCCTCACCTCGTCATTGGGGTCGCTCCCCCCACAATATGCGGCGACCGCAGATTACTCCGCACCTGCGTATAAGACGACACCTGGCGTATAAGACGATACCCGACATTTGAGATGATTTTCAGGGGTTAAAAAGTAGTCTTTAACGCCAGAAAATACAGTAAATATTATTTTTACACACTGCACTAACACTTAGGCGATGTTCACATGTCGAGTAAATGATTTGTTATACCGGATCCAGCAGCGATCCATTGGCAAAAAAAGTTATGTTGACACAACTTTTAGTCCGCTTTTAAATAAAAGCGATGGCTAAGTAAAGTTTGCATTTTCCATAGACTTCAATGTTAAAAAAAAAAAAACACAGATCCAACAGAGATCGTATTTTTAAAAACGGACTAAAAACTGGTGCCTGCACAACTTTTCTGCCTTTGGATTGCTGCTGGATTGATTCTAACCGATCATTACTGGACATGTGAACATAGCCTTGGGTGACATAAAGGCAGGATGGAAACTATTAATAGGAGCCTGATAAAGCACTCATTGCTGTATAAGGGTAAATCCTCTTGACAGGTTCCTTTTAATTTCAATTGTTTGTTTAAATCACTTTGAATTAGCAAACAGGGGCTATGACCCCCCAACCACTTTAAACAGTGAGATATCCCGAAACATCATCTACAAATGTTCTGGTAACACTGTTACCAAAGATCCCAATAAAGTGTAGGTACAAAAAGCACCACCACTGAATGACTCTGTCCTTTGAAAATGGAAAACTGACGACTTCATTTTTCTTAAGGTGGAGGAAGAAAAAAGGAAGTAGTAAATATTTATAGTTTTAACTGAGGCCAAGCCAAAAAATGTTCTATTCAACAAACTTTGAACTCTCACAGATGTTCAGAAAATTGTCCAGGAACAAGTAGATCTTCTTAGAGAAGCCAACAAGTCATTGAGGGACTTTCCTTATGATACACAGTGCTTTCTCTACGAGGGGCAGACTACATGTTCAGTGGATGACTCAAGATGAAGACGTCACATACATGGAGCTATGTTCACCCAAGCCCGAACAGTATATATTCACAAGTCCATCGTAGCAACTCATAGAAAATAAAACACAACAACAAAAGTTTATGTATTGATGTGGATGAATATGCAACAGTTGAGAAACAGACTCATTCCTTGGCTGTCCAGCCATTATCTCACAGCACTAGAGGAACTTCTGTCTATTTACTGATTGCAATTGGCAAAATACACCAACATTTCTTTTGCATGATAAACAACATGTACAAGTGTCTTCTAATTTTTAATACCGATATTACTACAAGTGAGTCATAAACCTGTTTGTAAGACATTTAAAGGGGTTATGCGGGACTATTTATTTTACTTACTTATGTAGCGATATAGCGCCATTAATTCCACAGCGCTTTACAGACATTACCAGCACTGTCAATAGAGTCCCTATCAGTAGGTCTTTGGAGTGACTATATTCATTGTTTTACCGTGGGCCGAAGAACTAACATACAAGTACAGTTGTGTGAAAGAGTGGGCAAAAATGGCCTGCATGGAAGAGTTACAAGATGAAAACCACTGTTGAGCAATAACAACATAAAGGCTGTTAGGAGTCGAGTTTCCTCTGCTGCACAGGGGGAATCTCGATCCGTGTCTGCTGCGGTCTCCCATTCGGTATCGGCCGCAGTGGGCTCTGCTCAGCGGAGACGTCGCTCCCAGCGTCTCGCTGGGGCTGATTCGGTGCATAGGGTCACTACTGCCTTTTCTGGCTTTCCTATGGTACCCTGCACTGATCTGCGGCGAGCGAGCCTCTCTGGGACTAAGTCCTTGTTTACTCACACTGAGCATGCCCAGG